>NC_143205.1:16797500-16850000 GCF_051530095.1 Phoenix dactylifera
AGGATTAGGATTTAATAGTGGCAGGTTTGAGGCTCAACTAAAAATACAAGAAAATATAGAATTTATTGCATATTTTGATCCAAAACTTGGGAGTGGTTTCATGACTTAGGAAATAAATTAATTCTTTATCATCAATATCCAATTAGCCAGTTATATTTTACCCATCAAGATTCGTCGTCTCGGTATCAGACTTTGTACCGGTGCCACACTAGCACTGTATCGGTACGATACAAGTCTTTTTGGCGTATCGAGTGTTGGCACGCCTCTCGTACTATGTACCGATATCAAATTAGTACGATATGGTATGACCCATACCATCCAATTCATGTCGATACAGCAAACCATGTTACCGACAAAAGCTATGTTATCATCAACACAATTTGAATGTACCTTAGGTTCTTGTAAAACAATCTTAGTTTGAAAACCAAAAAATACATCCTTATATTGGGCCCTACAAGAAATGAATTAAGTAGATAGCATATATAAAAGGGATTGTTGGAGATTAGTAAACCACGTCATCATACATAGGGAAGAGTTAAATACATATGGATGAACAAGTCGGAGATATTTTCAAGATAAGATGTAGAGTACACGTACCCAGAGCGCTATCAGTGATGCTATCTCATCAGCAATGTAGAATTTCAAACATATTCATCTGAGACTTGAAAAATGCTAGAAGATTTAAAGTTGTTTGCAAGTCTAACAGGATAAAGAAAGTGGAACCTAAAAGTTTTGTGACTAAAGTTTTAAATTATTGAATGGCATATTCCCATATATAGGAGGTTGCCTAAAATTGCAGAAAAAAATCACTATGCCACGTACCGCAGAGGAAGGTGGCATCAACATTCTAAATGCTTAACTCCAATATACAGCCCAGATGGATGGCAAAATACTATAAGATATTCACTCTTGTCGGGGCATGATAAGATTTTTAGAATAGATGAAAGAGGTTGATTGCAAACTAGAGAATCAGCTATTAGCTGCTCTTCTTCTGTCCCACACAATAGATTTGGCATGTTCTTGTATTTCTTTTTCTCACTACTGACGTTACCATTTCCCAAATGAGAAAGGAAACAGAAATACTGGTTGCAATTTTTTCACGAAAATTGGAATTATTTCACAGGTGAAAGATTTATCAGCACTTCAAAGCATGTAGAAAAGTGTAGCAAAGATCTACAGAAAACTAACCTTGAAAAGTTGGTGGTAAGGAACCTAGTGTAAATGTTTCAAATTCAACAGAGTCAATTTTATACTTTGGAATATTTTCAGCAATTATGGGCTTTGCAATTTCCCTTGCCGTTCTGCAGATTGCCTAGAAAAGGAACAGCAATACATTAATATTGAATAGAAAAGACAACAAGCAGATATTCTGCATGTTCAAAATATTCAGTGAGGCTTGCAACAGAACACACCTTATCCAGATAAGGCCACATTGATCCTAGAAACTTGTTTAGCCAATCAACCTTCAAATAGAAAGAAAAGCAAGATGATTAAGAAGTTGTAAAATTAAAATTGCAGTTATAGTATTCAATCAACACACACATACTCGATCATAATCTGGATTTTTCACCCATATAGGAATCTCAGGAATCATGCGCTCCAAAGATTTTGAATCATGTTCGACAAGCGGACGGATTTTAGGATCCTGGTCATGCGAAAAGAGAAAAAATACAATGAGCACCAAATGCCATCAGTACAAATGAAAAAATGGAGAGAGTGTGGCAGGCAACATAAAGAAACTTCTAAAAATTAATAATCACGGAAGATACAATCTACTGCAAGAAAGAAGATGCTCCTGGTATAATCCAAGGAAGAGCCAATCCTAGTAAATAACTATGACTGCAAGGATCCTATTTAGCATGTAAGATAAGATAAAAAAAGACATTTGACATTCTTACCCTCCTATATGTTATACATACATACACAAACACATATATGACGAGTACATAACATGCATGAATGCACAGATTGCATAAACATATGACAGACTGTTCAAGTAGATAATAGATAGACTGATAGACATATAGATGCAAATCTTTTGATAGGATTTGAGCCTGGATCCTCTACTAGTGGAAAAAATATTGCATATCTCTTTAAATGGGAAACCTGTGTTGTAGCCATGATCTACAATTATGTTTCTAGATTTTTTTAGGCGGTAATTCAGCTTTACTGCTACAAAGCGGTCTACTTATTCACATCTTCTGGGTGTACCTCCAGGTCCTCCACCAAGATTTATTTGTACAAGTGACAAAAGTTCAAGGTGCTAACATCCATCCTGCTGCAAGAATCCCCATTGAGTTTGTTCTCAATAGCTAACATAAAGGGCCAACACCTGTCCCACTGCAAGCATCCATGCTGAGTTCATCTTTGATAGCCAATCAATCAATCAGCATACTCCCCTCTCTCTGAACATGCAGAATCTAGATGTAAACAAATTGGGCCAACAGCTCACTTATCTTTTGCACAATAGAAATGTTCCACCCACAGCTGCTAGTAAGGAATCTACAACAATCTTGGCATTCCAACCACAGTTTAGAACATCCTTCCCACCTCCCTCATTCAATCCTATATCTGATAACCATCAATCAAAAGTAATAATGTCATTGGCCATGGAGGATACTGACTCTGAATACATTGGCAGCCCTTGTCATTTCAACAAACGAACCCAATCCCAGCTGTTGTAGCTGCTCTTGCTAAAGAGGCATCAAGCTGGTGTTAATATGACATGGAGATGGATGATTCTCTAACTATCTTCTAGAACCCATTACCTTTTGCTAAGATTGCAAATTGTCCAAAGGTAAACCTTTGTGAGATTAACAGTTTGCCATACAACCTTGAATATCCCCTTTGTTGTGTCCGAAAAACAGCATCAATCCTCCCCTTCCAAATGTTCCAACAATCAAATAAAGTCAGAGATGCAAAAGATCTCTGTTCTCGGAGTCATATTGGTCAACCATTTCCAGCAAACATCAGAATCTACATTATGGCACCCATTGGAAACTATGGAACTTCCCTCATGTTACTGTTAATCTGCTGCAACCCCACATCATGTGTTCTACATCCTCATCCTCCACTTAACATCTAACATCAAGGTTCCAAATAATAATTACAATTGCTAAAGGTGAATTTACAATGGCAATCTGCTTTAACACATTTCTAGAAGAAAGATACGCATTCATGGCCATGTTGGCATCATCCTTATCTCCTGCCACTGTGCCAGTCCATACCTTACATTGAATACTATTTATGCTTAGCTAAGGTGCTCAGACACAAGCAAAATTTTAAAAAGCAGGCTGAAGATTGAAGAAATATAGTGTTTTATTCAAAAAATTCCAACTTTTCCAAAATGGTTTTCTTGGTACAGATAGAATTACATGCATACATATATATATCTTTGATGATGATATTTTTTCCGTCACAACATCAAAGTGGACATTTGGTAGCATATAGTGTGCCACTTGTTGCATATTTATTTACAAGCCTAATAGTTTCTTCTATATTATTTTATGCATAACACAACCATATTTCTTGGTTGGTCTCCCTGATATATTTAAATCAAATACTTTTTTAGTAGTCGTGCACACTGCCCTACAAAGATTACTTTCCTTAAAATAAATTCAACGAGTAAAAAATCCTGAAAACATGGATCATGAGTAATAAAAAACCTAATTCTCTTTGTCCATTTGGTGGCAAAGTCATCTTTGTGGAAGCTTTAAATCCTAAAAGAGCAGTAAGTGGAGGTTTTCTTGAAGTCTAAACAAGAAGAAGAATCAACCTACTGCATTGTATGTGACAATAAGAATATTTCACCTCACATTCATTCAAAACAAACCCCAGAATTTTGAAAATCAATGCAACAGTAGAATTCTTTGGCTTGCATTTTTCTATCAAGAAATCTGGTTTAACTGCACAGATTCTTGCCAGAAATCTCACACTGTTACACAGACACCAATTCAACTGTTCAACAAGCTTCACTATCTTCTCGAAAATCAAATTTGAAGCCCACCTCAAGGCAACATAATAATAATTAAAAAAAACATAAAAAAGAAACTTAAACGACCTCAAGATTCCAAGATTCTTCATTACAAATCTATAGTAACTTCCACGGACTCAAAGTCATAAACGATGCCCACGAGGAACAAGAACAGATCTCACATAAAAAAATTAATCAAAACCCGCATCAGAGAATTACTAAACAAGAAAGCCATATCCAAATCGAGAGAGCCGTACCTTAACATCAGCGGGCTGGAAGTAGATGAAGAGATAATACCCTATCACGATCCCAGCCGAAAACCCCATGCCAAATCCGAAGAAACCCAGCACCGTACTCACGAATCCCATAATCGATCCCCTTTCAATTCCTCGCAAAACTCTAGGACCCTAAATTCAAACTCTAAAACCCCAAATTCAAACTCTAAAACCAAGAAATAACGACAAAAAGAAGGTACGAGAAAGCCAAAAAAATCGTCCACCTTCAACCTCGTAGAAATCTCCCACCTCCCACCTGCGCCAAAATGTACGAAAATCTTTGTGAAAAGTCCGCACCGAAGAAGAAAATAAAGAGATCAATTTCTACATCTCCATCGTCTCGCTACCAGACAACCATAGCACTCACCAAGAGATTGAATCATTTAAAGAGAAAGGGACGCCCCCGGATATGGACAGCTATTCTGGGATAACTATTCTTCTTGAATAGCTAACCGGAATAGTAGAATTATTTCTTAGTGGTGGATAAGAAGAGAGAGGATCATGGGGTTCGAAAAAGGAACCTGAAAGGTGGCAATCTTTCTTCCTTTGGGGTTAGGATTCTCTTCTCCGCGTGAAAACCAGGGGTCGGAATATTTACCAATAAAAAAACTAGGGACGGAATAAGAAATAAGGAAATGAGAGAATAAGCTGCGGACGGGATTCAGATCTCCAAAATGTATTTATTTTTCTGCTTTCATTAAACGCATCTCACTACGTGGGCGGTGTATATTTGTACTTTCTCCACGTGATGGGCTCACGTGTCAGGTGTATGATAGTTGATGTATGAGCAAACAGCCAAAGACTTTTTTTTTTTTTTTTTTTTTTTGTGCTCATTTATATACGGCTCAAACAGATAGAAACCAATGAATGCCGAGCCATGCATATTTATATTTATTTTATTTAATAAATATAAATATTAATATTAATTAGATGAAAAAATTTATATACATATTTATTTTAAATAGATATAAATGCCAGATATAAATACGTATATAAGTTAAAAAAATTAAATCTCATTGCTATAAAATTAAAGATATTATTAAATGAATGATAAATCAAGTTAATAATATATTAATAAGGTCATTTATTTTTCTTTAAAGTGCATGAGTACTATATAAAATTAAATAATATTACAAATAAAATCGGATATTCAGATTGAGTAGTCGTCTATATCATGTTCATTTTTCTTTCATGGATATAGACACATTTATGAACATATGCTAAAATTTCTATCCATATTTGCATATATTTGGATACGAAAATAATTCTAGATGAATATTATCCGATCTACTTTCACCTCTACATTCGTATCAAGATCACATCAGGGCAGACCATTAGGTTAATCCACTGATCAAATTAGGGGGCACTTGGCTGGGATTGTTGGCAAGAGCTTTTTTTTTTTTTTTGTACTCAATTGTACCCATCAGCTGAAGTATACCAAGGGGCGGCGAGAAGATGGTTGTAAAGCGGTGGGGTGTGGGAAGAATAGCTATGAAAGAATAGTGGAAGTTTGGAATAGTGGAATAGCCGTCCGAGGTTTATTACCTTAATTTATGGCAGGTCATTAAGATAATCCACCGATCATATGAGGCAGAATGTTTGTTTATTAGAGTACTTAATCTTTTGCAAGTGGTGGACTGTTGGGATCTCCTGAATTCACGTCATGGGACCTTTGAGTAATCTCGGGTGCTTCGTGGAATAGTTGAATTTTCTTTGCCGAATGTATATAATTTTATACATGTACCATTGCTCGAGATTTTGATAGGCACCATCTTGTGACACGTTCTTGCCTTGGGTGTCAAAGTTGGAGCGGTTGGTGATGCAATAACAAGGACTCAACGATTTGCTTGATGATGGCAAAATGTAACACAACCATGACTTAATCTCATTGTTTTATTCAATCAAATTGGGTGGTTTATAGTAAGAAAGGGTGGGGTAACATAACTACCTTTGCTGGCGCTTCACAAAAAGGGAGGAAAAAAAAATTGTTCATCTTTTGATCTCATAATCCAAATGCTTTAATAATTGATTTTTCCTGAGGAATGCAACCAAGGGATTAAAACACAAGTATGAGCATCATCAATAACTTGCTTTTCATGTTTCAAGAAAAAATATGATAAAATATAATTTTCATGTCAATATTTAATAACAATAGATTTTCTTATGGATATGCACAGATTTTGTAATAACTGAGGACCTCATCTCAAGAAGGTTAACTGAAAGGTATTTTTTGAGTTTTTTAGCCATGTATAAGTACCTAAGATCTCCTCGGCAAATAACCAATGTGAGACTAAATACATGCATGCACAGATCCTCACAAATTTTTATTAATATTAAATTTTCTCCGGGCTATACAGGAAGAGTAAAAGTAGCAAAAAAACCTCATAGCCAGACTTCTGTGCTAGACTCCTTTGTTTCTAGACTTCTTCACATGAAGGAAAATAATTGGTTTTTTGTGGACTGGCAACATCCCAACACCCCTTGCCCCATGTTTTTAGGGGAAAGGGATTATTGTTGAGTGCTCTCTCAATAGCTTGATGTGCACAAAGAACATTAATCTATATCTCCTCAAGGGTCTTCTTTGATTTAATGAATCATTAGTTTTCTTATTTAATTAAATGGAAAGAGAGAGGAGTTATTGAGTTTGAATGTCAAAGCTTTATTTTCGAACAAAGTTAGGACATTGTGGATAAATGTCCTGAAATTTTCATGTTAGATGTAATCTGTAGTAGCATGTAATAATCAATAGATATCTTTTTTCTTTTCCCTCCTCTTTCTACAAGGACCTTATGAAATATGTTTGAAGAACTTCCAATCAAGTCCTTTCATTGTTTTCCTTCCATTGCTTTATTCCTATTTAAGAGTAGTTGGGACATGTTTATTATTTGCAAATCACAAAGGATATATCCATGCGTTTCATGAATGCTGCAAAACAACAAGCATGCATGATTGGCAAATAGCAAAAGTGACCCACCATAAGCATCAAGATCTCACAAGCATTAGTTTATAACTTGTATTAAAATGACAAAAGGAAAGGCTCTACATATGATTCGCAAATAACAAAATAGACCCATTACAAGGATCACAAATCTCACACCCTTTTGTTCTAAACTTGTATGAAAGTGAACAAAAAGAAAGACTGGGTCTAGAATGCATATATACAAATTTCTGCTACACATGTGGCCTTTATTTAGTTAATCTCTATCTATAGAGCATGATATCGAGATGTGCCGATGGTAATTTCATACACAATAAAAGAGATATTTGTATGGAAGGTAGATCCAACACGTCTTTCGTATGTGTTACATTGCTTTTTGTATGTTATCAGAAGAAATAGCATTCCAACCTTACTAGTGTCCCACATGAAGGAGATAGATCCAACTCCGAGTCATTCATATATATATATATAATGCTTATTTAGATGATATCACCTCTTGCCAGCTGAGCAAGAGGTCGAGGTGTAGGGATTAGTCTCTCCTAATCTCACAACATTACAATTCTACAAATTTTTTACTTTACTTATATGGAGGTAAGCGTCAATACTTCGGCCTCCAAATATAGAATGCTTCTTCCTTAATAATAAACAATGCTATAACATCTAGCATCATAATTTATATTTTTGGTTCTTTTGATCTAAATGTACTAGAAAATCTTTTAAATCAAATCCACAAATTATTACAATTAAAACAATATCATTACTGAATGCCTTGAAAGAGAAGTATCCCGCTCAACATCCAATAATGCCTTGATAGGAGGTCATTTTCTATGAGGATTTGCTAAGAATCATGCGTTGGTTGTGATTAATATATGAAAGTTGAGAGTCCATGTAAAAGTTTTCAAGTCGAGATAAATTTTTGATTCTACCATCCATCATCTTTTTTATCAAATCTCAAAGGTTCTTTACGATAATGAAAGGGATTATGCCATTCATGAGTTTGATGTGATTCATGGGGTTGTTGATCCTAAGAAGAAAATTTAGGAATTAGACAAAACTTCTACCACACCCCATCAAGATATGTTTTTGATACAATAAAAGCATTATGCTAGCCCATACCTTAGGATGCTCATTTAACATGTATACAGTGCTAGATAGGTGCCATAAAGAAATCATTAGCCATTATAATTATCATTTGAACTAGCATTAGAGGTGAAACTTGTAATACTTAGGTGATTATTTTAAAATTTAAGGCTGATATAATACTAATTCCACCTGTCTCCCACTCTGAGTCGGCATTATCAAGGCAGGAGGCTTGAAGATCACAAAAACTTCGATAGCCGTTTCCAGGTGTCCTCCAACCAAGCCAAGTTTCAGCAAACGGCCGAGATGATTCCAACGGTTCGAATTTCATCCTGATCCGACGGCTCACGTCGAATTGGCGGTTGCCACCCTACACCGGCTGTCTCCATCCTCGCGGTAGCCGGTGGCATCGGTCGTCGGCTTACGCGGAGGAAAAGGAATCCGAAGTTTAAAATAAAAAAAGTTAACGGTAAATTTTAAAAAAAGAAAACTATCCGTTGGCTTCGGTTTATAAAAAGAGGCGCGGAGCCTCCGGAACGTTACACCAGAAAAAGGGAGGAAGAAGAAAACTTGTGAATTGGGTTTGATGTGTGGTTTCATTTAGAAAGAGAGGGGGAGATAAATCCATCCATACGTAGTACTTTTTTATTCCTTGTTTTCATCTGATTGTAGAAACTTATTTTTCGACTTAATTTGTTTTATAAGAGATCATAGAATCTTTATTGTTCATTTTCTTAATTTCACTTGCTTTCTTCTGATTGCAGAAAGATAACTAGATAATAACATCTTGATTTTTCTTTCCTCCCTGCTGTCTTTCTTTTTAATTCTTTATAAGATAGGCTTGAAGTATTTGGGCTCTCAACCACGTTGTTAAGATTATAAGCAGGTTCTACCCAATTTTCTCTAACATATCTCAATCTTTCCATGTGCTTTGATTTTTCTGGATCTCTTAG
Source organism: Phoenix dactylifera (assembly GCF_051530095.1). NCBI lineage: Eukaryota > Viridiplantae > Streptophyta > Magnoliopsida > Arecales > Arecaceae > Phoenix > Phoenix dactylifera. The sequence continues at coordinate 16,806,720 of NC_143205.1, forward strand.
ATCTCCTTGTATTTTGTGAATCTCTTTGAGTGTTTTGTGGTGTATATATGAGACAGTTCTGAATAAAAACAGCCAGTTTTTCAAAGGAACATAAAGGTAAAGAAAGATAAGATTGATAGAGGGAGTTGCTATGGATCATTCTCCTTTGAATCCAACAAGAATTGCCAGTGTTAATGGTAGATTTATGTTCAGATCTTCTAATTCTTCCTTTCCTTTGAACGACCATCACTTTTTGAATGGAAGTTTGGAGCCATTAGTATCACATCCTCCACCTTATCATCCATCTCTTCCATGTTTTGCTCGTCCTTCTCTTCAGCAGCCCGCCCTGCTTTCCCTCCCTGACTCAAAATCCACACCGGCCACAGCCACCAGATTCAATCAGCAACAGCATCGGAGGAAGTCGAGACACTCGGCGAAGCCGAAGAATAGAAAAGCCATCCTTGTAACAGCCCAGAAATCCAAGGCCGAAGAAGAACAGGAGGATTTCATGGAATCGATTTACTCGATTTCGCCTCCGCCAAGCAGCCTTCCATTGCCGAGATTCTCTCTTCCAAGGCCGAAGTCTGCTGCCCCAGCCGCATCCTGTGTCATGGAGGCTGTGGAAAGCGGCGCCATCGACATCGGCGCCACCGACGGTCTCCGCCGCATTCTCCGTCTTTAGGAGAGCATGCTAGTTTCTCTTCTATATGTGATATTCGAGGCATCAGTTGAAATTTAAATTTCCATGGCTGGGAGAAGATGAAAAAGCTTAGTACTAAACAATACCGATCAAATTTGTTGCGGAATTGGCTTATCCAAGATGCTGAGCTGCTGAAGTGGCTTGAAAACTGGTTGCTCAAACCATCGTGGTTTTCTAAAGATCACGATGCATCTAGGATGGCGAGGTGGTAGATGTTGTACTTGGATGGCGATGGCTCTAAAGCTAGTCACTTCTAAGATGGTATTAAGAAGAAAAGATTGTGCTTGGATATTTGCTCTGACGTCGAATCCGACTTGAAACAGCAAAGATGAAGTTCTCTCTCTCTTTCTTTCTTTTTTCTTTTTTTCTTTTTTTTTTTTTTTGGTACATCGGCGGCTCACACCCTACGGGTGTGGATACGGCCTGCAAAATCTGAAGCAAGTAAAGCTAAAAGGGATTTCGGCACTGTGTCGGACTCCCTCAAAATAAAACCTTCAGCATGATGAGCCGCATAGGAAGCGACCCAATCAGCTGCACCATTCGCTTCCCTGTAAGCATGTGTAGCCTGATAGGTTTCACACGCCTGCAGAAGTCTGCGAATGTCCAGAAGCAGCGGTCTGCCCTCACCTGCACGATCTCGGCCCCTGACCCAGTCAATCACAGTAGCCGAGTCGCCCTCAAGAATGATCCGGTCTGCACCCAGTATCTGTCTCGCATAAGATGTACCCTCCCAGGCGGCTCGGAGCTCAGCACACACCACCGACGCATCGAAGATCCGCCGACCCCCCAACGCCACTAGCCTGGCATCGCGATCTCGAATGACGAATCCCACACCTCCACCTCTCCCATCAGCTGTCATGCTGCCGTCGAAGTTCACCTTCAGGAAACCAGGGGGTGGGGGTACCCAGGATACGAACACATATCTGGGCGCTACAAGAGCAGAATGGGTACCCCAGATGTCCCTGGCCAACCCAGAAGGTGGCCTCACAGCAGTACTCAGGAACTCCTCTGCATGCAACAAAGCCCTGGCCACCACGACCCCCGCGGGCGATCTGCGGCCCTCAAACACTCGTGCATTCCTGTCTAACCAGGAGTGGTAAGCCAGGTATGCAACGCGAGTCCCTCTCTCCTCCACCTCGGGCCCACCTCCCGGGATCTCCAGGAAGCGAAGGAACTCAGCAATGGACGACCACCTCTGCCTCGGGTCATAGGAAATCCGTGCCCCCCTCCAGATCTGAACAGCCCGCGGGCACTCGACTAGCACGTGATAGATGGACTCCTCCACCTCCGGACAGACTCCACAGTCTCCAGCTATCCGTACACCCCGTCGCATCAGAACACTCCTGGTAGGTAGACAACCCCATGCTACCTTCCACAGGAAGAGAGCGACGCGTGGATGGACCCGTAGTCTCCATATCCAAGCACCGTCAAAATGTCGGGTCACGACTCCTCCTCTCCACTGCGCTATGTCGCGAGAACTCACTATCGTCCGCCCGGACAAGCTCCATATCCTCCTATCCACTGTCAACCCCACCGGAATCTGCAAGGCCAGCACTCGCTCTGCGAGCTGCTCATGAAAGACCCGTCTAACAAGATCTGCATCCCATCTCTGCTCCCCCTGAACAAACAGAGAACTCACTGTGCGCCCCTCCAACCAAACATGGTCCATCAATGTAGGCCAGTCCTGCAGTATGCCCTCCGAAAGCCACCTGTCCTCTAGAATGCTGATAGTCCGACCATCCCCAATCTCCCACCGGATCATAGGTAGCACCCCCGGGGCACGAGAGCAAATCTCTCTCCAGATAAATGAAGACCCACGTCCAGCTCTGGAAGTGGCCGAAGAGATGGGGTCGCCATACTTCGCCCTCAGCAGAGAAGCCCAAAGACTCCCCGGCTCCAGAAGAAATCTAACTGCAAGCCTAGTGGCCAGTGTCTCCCTGCGCTTGGCTAGAGAGTGGACTCCCAATCCACCCCGGCTGGTTGGCTGACAAATGACCTCCCAAGCCAATAGGTGGATGCCCTCTCTATCCCCACGGTGCCCCCAAATGAAACTCCTGAACATCCTCTCTAGGAAGTTCTCTCTTCCTAGAGAGTATTTGATGGTGGACTCTCCAATGCGTAATTCAGAAGGGCAAGAGCACTTACCTAGAGGATCTCCGTGAATGATTTATATAGACGAGAGTTGGTGCTCGTCGCCGAGAAATTCGGATGTGTAGATCGGCTGTTTTTGGTAGCCCATCATACTCCGCACATCTCATCTAGTTATAGTAATCGATCGCGATTGTAGCTCAGGTGTCGCTGACTGGAAAAAAAAAAGAAAAATTAAATTCAAAGGACTTTCTGCACATCTTTGGCTCAACTACGTGATGGGTTTTAACTGTTAATTAATCGGTTTGTCATGCCAGCTGTGATCAATTCCAAGACATACCAAAATTAATATATGATAAAATTTTCTTCTCTTCATAGGTCTGGTTTTTAAGATGTAAATAGTTAACTAAAATTCTCAATGTAATTGGCAAGTCTCGATTTGAAAATAAATATCTAGGCTCTGTAAAATCATAATGATGGCTATGATCACCAATGAGTTTTCTTGCAGATTTTTTTTAGAAGGAGAAGGGATAATTGCCCTCTAAAATACATGATGTTAATCTATGTAAATCATTATCCCTTTATTAACAATGATCAATATTCATCACTATTTTATTAAGGTAATGAAATAAATGTTATCACCAAATTATAGCCTTGTTGTGGCACCTGCATGGTACCTTTGATCAAGATAATGAAATTTCTTGGAAAAGTGCAATAAAACAAGTGAATTATAGGAAGAGCTGTGTTCTAAAATCAGCAGGACATGCTTCTCTTATCAGAAGATTCTGTTTGTAACTTCCGACCTTCCCTCTGATAATATAAAGAATTAAGTAAACTAAGAAAACTCGATTTCAACATTTAAATTGGCAAAATCTCTCATACCATTAATAGGTGGAGCTCTGGTTAAACATGCATTATAAATTCAAATGAACCAAACCATGAGATATTTTATATATATATATATATATACACATACATACATACAGATGAAATTCAACGAACTGATGGCCAGAGGCGTTTTGATTCTGCATTGATCAATTCTCACCCTTGTGATATCTAACCACATTAGCTGAACATATTCTATATATTGCTATTAAATCTTAAATTACCAGGGAAGGAAACCTCTATAATCCTCAAGAGCATGAATCTCAGCAGCATTCCCTCTTTTCGTTTTATGCACGCTCAAGAGTTCCACCCCACACTTAAAGTAGGTGAGGACAGTGAGAGAATTGATAAACAGAATTGTCAAAAACACATCTTATAAATCAAAGAAATTATTCCAAATAATTCAAAGGAACTACAATGAATTCAGAACATTACTGGCATCCCAAAAACAATAATATGCCTAAAACTATCTTTTCACTTGCATCTTTTAGTTGTATATGTGACAAGTACATGCTTAAATAACAGCACTTAATCCCAGATCATTTTGGTACATAAAGAACTTGTCTTGAATTTTCAGTTAAAAGCTTCAGCTCTTGCAAAAGGCATGAAGAGTGTCATCAAGGGCCTTCCTGTCATAATTGCCAGTGAAGACACAATTGCCCAGAGGACCTTTAAGAAGGATGAGCCTTAGCAATCCATCAGCCACCTTTTTATCAACCTAAAACCCCCATGGATCAAAATTTTAGAATTAAGAATTGCCGGAAAAATCATTTTTGTCTCTCAAAAGAATTATGAGGAAATGGAGAAGAGTATCTATCACTTACTGCCATAGCAGTTTTAAATTTCTCCACTGTCATCATCTCAGGTGGTGCTGTTGGAAGCTTAGCCTGCTGTAGGATGTTAAGGACCCGCTGTACGATTGTATCATCAATCCAGCCTAGCCGATGGGACATGTCAACTGCCATCACCTACAAATAAAAGCAAAACAACTTTATTTAACACACCCACTTTACAATAGTAAGAATCAAAGAGCGGTGCCTGTATCACCATTCCAGCCGCAACAGCTTCCCCATGGAGCCACTGTCCATAGCCAAAGCCTGTCTCAATAGCCTGAAATGAGAAACATCAACATGAGAATGTCATGCATCCTAATAAATAGCAGTTGGAAGTTGCATGACATGGAAAGGAATGAACATGAAAAACAACAAGGTTAAAACATGAAAGTGAAACAGAACAAACTCTATTAAATAGAAGAATGATCATTTCTGAGTTACATGCGGTCAGTAAACCTTCAAAATAAACAGTCAATGGAAGTTGCAGAATTATGAACACTTAATTAAAAGAAAAAGCTTCCCATATATTTGTGTCAGTAGGAACATATAGGCCTTCAACAACCCTTAGAAAGATACTGTACGCTTTTTTATTTTAAGTCATAATTTAGAGTTTCAATCTGCACCATGAACAGCAAGCTTTAAAGCTTGAATTGTAGATCTGCTGAGATGGACTAATTAGTGCCCAACCACTCGGTGAAATGGTTTCTTTCAAAGTGATATCCAACATGAGCAGCGTCAGTGTAACATGAATGTCAACACAACAAAGTTACACAGCTAATGTCTGATGCTATTGTTGCATCCTTTATAGCTGGCGTCATAGTTGCCAGACTGAGGAGCAAGAGGAAAGTTATGTATCAGCTGTATACCTTTAAAATATGATATTTGTGTTACCGAACCATCATCCATTAAATATTGATATGCCCTACCAATTTCTGAAGTAAGGGCATGTTTGGTGTCAATAAAAATGAAAAAAATCCTTTTGCAACTTTAAAAGTTAAAAAAATACTTCCTAAAAAAAATTAAAGTTGTTTTTCTCAAAAAAATTAAATGTTTCACAATATCAAATGGGAAGTGTTTCTACATGAAGCAGAAGTCAAAAAGCATTTATGAGAGAAGGTACCAAAACTAAATTCTAGCTTCTTTATAAGATTGCCCCATGTCATTCAAATATGGTAAGCTCATCTACAAAAGGTAGTTATACAAATGTGATTGCCAAATGCCAAATATAACAAGAAGTACACCTTAGTTAAGAACCTAAATGAATCTAATTTTCGACAATGACCTTTTTCTGGATATACCAAACACACCCTAAATCAGTCTGATGGATGATTCATGCCCACCAGTGCGTACTGCTAATATCATATTTTTCTGCAAAGCATAATATCACAATCCATTTTCAGCTCATATTATCACACCGTTCAGAGTTGTCGTATTGACTTCAGATTATAAAATTATTGGAGCAGCTTTCATCTACAAACACACCTAATTGCAGTATAATTTGTAAAGCTTATACAGCTTTTGTTAGAGAAAAGCATATATTAACCAGTATAATTAGTAGTAAATACTTTAGAGGGAGACTTCGGAGCATGGTTTAAAGTATCAGTATCGCAACCTTGGCTGTACCTACCATACCAGCATATGGCACACCTTTCGCTGCTGGCATGGAGAAAAATGAGGCTGCTGCACATGTGTTGGTATTATATCAGTACAAGGGGCATACCAGTACTAGTTCCTTATCAATATGATCTAGCATTGGCCGGTACAGGAAGGTACTCAAATCCTTGCTTTAGAAAAACTGCTTTTAACAATGAATTACCATAACGGTAAATGTTCGAGCAGCAACAACCATTAACCAAGGGCCTTCTCCCACATCTTGACAAATAACAAGAAGATTAATAAATACACAATTTTAACCTTAAACTTCTATGACACCAGTGTATCAGGACAAATAAGATCATATGCCTGCATTAAATTGAGGTGAGGCCGAGTAATTGCTAGGACTTCAAAATGAACTTGGTTACCTTCTTTATAACTGGCTAATATTTTATTAAAAAAAGATGATATTACATTACAGGCTTGGAATCTAAAAGGGCAAAAAAAATTGAAGTCTTACATTATAATGTTCCTTGGATGTAAATTGACTCACAAGCACAAGCATGCATGGAGAATAACCCTGAAATACAAAAGAAGCAGCCATATTTCGAGTGTCCTCATCATCAGAGATCAAGCTATTCCCACGCCTCCTTCCAAGCCCTAGGATGCAGCATTTCTTGATTTACCCTCCATAATTACTTTATTACATGGCATGACTTTATTTTGAAGAAAGTTATTTCCTTGCATTCCTCATTACAATTTTTTTAGCAAGAAGTGAAAAAAGGTTTAATTATCAAGGTAAAGTAAAAATCGATTAAAGATTGAATGATATTGTAAGTCTGAAGTGGCTGCAGGTGGTTGAATATGACCAGAGTCACTTATGGAACATGTTCAAGTCCAACCTTAGGTAGAAACTTCTGGGAGTTTGACACATTGTGGTCAGGTTTCCAACCAAACAAATTAAGCCTATAAATTATTTTTTAAACTAAAATAACAAAAACATAAATAAAAGAAAAGCAAGCTCAACCAACATTTTGTATTTGAACAGGCTCAAGCCCAAATATACCAAGTTTGAACTCTATGCACTTTAACCCAATCAGTAGTCAGCCTAGACTCGTAACTGTTGATTCTATAAAGTCCTATCAGATTTCATTTCACTAAGTCTAGTTTAAGCTGTAAGAAATAAATTCGTGAAATGATCTTACCATCTTCCTCACTTGCAATTAAAAAAATGAAAATGCAGAGAAAATTAAAAGGATTTGGCTAGAAAGCACAGAGCCTAGGAAAAGTAAACAAAAAATTGCAAACCGCCCATTTAAATACTCTCTTACCTCGCAGTAGTATGTCCTCAAGGACTGCACTCACCTGTATCTTATAATACCTCCTCTGTTATGCTATATAGATAGGCATCAAGACATACTACCCCTTTTCTCTCCACCTTCCTTGCATGAACGTGTCTCCATATTTATTTCTCTAAAGATCCCATAGCTGAACTATAAGTTCTCCGAGCAGTCTTATATGAGACAATGAACTCCAAAAATTCTACCCAGGTCCCAACTGAATGAAAACAGTCCAGCAATATATGGAATAATAGAATATGCAGTGTCACTCAGAAATCCTACCATAAATTATCTAATTACCACTCAGTTTCAGTAACAAGAAACAATTAGACAACACACATAGGTACATCTCCACTTTGCTCACCCTCCTTTGATCCCATAAGATACAACTTTATCTATATTTATGTTCTACCGAGTGATCCAATATAATGAAAATAAGTATCAGGGAATCTCCAGTCCATCACTTACCCCATCAAAGTCTTTGCACAAAATCCATACTATACATGTTTTTGTAGCTTTTCTCTAATTTGACATAGACCCAGAAGATTAGGGCTGCTTAAGGTTTATTTGCAGAGGAAGAAAAGATCATTGTTAAGATATAGTAACGAGTTCCAATTTCTCCTGATAGTGAAAGTAATTAACCGAAATACTGAAAAGGAAGGGGAAATAAGTTGAAAAGAAGAAGTGCTGTTCCCTGAGAAGATATTCCAGGAAAAAAGGATAAAGAAGGGCAGCATGCTCATTGTTTTTCTTCTTTCTTTCGCTAAAACCTTCAAAAACCATCCTCCAGCTCAAGATTACATTAACTTTATTCAATAGACTCCTTTAGCTAGCAATTCCTTCCGAGTCCGAAGTTCTTATAGGACTCAGCTATCACTCAAATTAACAAAGAAACTAGCTATTATCGACTGGCCACATCATAACTGAATCTTGATCAAATCAACAACAAAAAAAAAAAAAAATCTAAACAGAAGGGACTAAAGCAAAGATAACTTGGGACCAAGTAATGGCCAATCAAGCCTGCATTGACTAGGCTTTTACTAGGACCAGCTTGTTTGTTTCTCTGGACCACATCATGGTTCCCATTGAAAATGATTATTCTCTGTGAAGTTTTCCAGATGTTAGTAACTCTTTTCCATATGGTAGTAAAATATACGACCTAATCAATGGCTCAAACTACAAATGTCTTTCACAAGTCCTTGCTTCTCCAGTTTAATTAGCTTGACATCTTAAGTAACATATATTGTAACATATGTTGATTGCCAGAATTATGCATGATTTACTTGATTCTGGAAATGCAAATTTAGCATATGAAATTACATATGAAGAGCTCGAAATAAAAAGATTAGCAAAAAGTGAATAAGTAAAAGAAAAAAAGGATCATATAAAATACTGGTGGCAAACTAGACACTCACATGACCAAATGTATGACCCAAGTTCAAGGTTGCCCGCAATCCACTTTCTTTCTCATCCAAAGCAACAACCTCAGCTTTGTTTTCACATGATCGCTTGATAGCATATGCTAAGGCACTTGGGTCTCTGCAGCAATCATGCATATAAGATCTCACAAATAGATGAAGTTCATTACATTTGAAATAGATGCATAGAAAAGTCTAAGTATGCAACATAACCTTTTTTCAGCCTTTCTAATTTTGTTGATTGACTAATGCTGAAATAGTTAAAAAAGTGATGAAAATTAAACTGATGGGAAGGGCTAGTGGAAGAGACAGAAATTTTTTATAGTATCAAGATAAAGAAAGCAAGATTTGCTAAAATCAATCTTACTTGGCATACACCATTTTTTTTAAAAAAAGAAAATATAACTTTGACAAAGGTTTCACAGTAAACGTGACAGATATGGAAGATTTGACTGGTTGTAGGGGATGAAATTGAAAGTCTCAAAACTGAGAAAAATAGTTATATATTGGTAACTGAAGATACGCCAGAATGTGAACAGCCTGTGCAGTCTAGCTTGTGAAAATGCTCCTAACTGGCGAAGGAGCAGATACTCACAGAGGCTATCCTAGCATGTTAGCCAATTTATTTCAGATGCTTTTTCGAGCCTAAAAGGGGTTATATACAGTAATGAAAAGCTTAGGACGGCCTACCATAAGACAATTGCAATGACCACAAATTCTATCAAACAACATTCATAATGGTTTCACTTCCCTAAAGATCTTTAAAGGTTAAGCTTTTGGAGTGAAGAGCTTTCCATAATGCCTTATCAGAGAATTGTCACTCCTGAATTTACATGGTAGTCAAGTAGACCCCCACTAGGTCCAGTGGATTTAACTGTTTTAGCAAAGAGTCTGTTGAAGTTTGATATCTTCTAAAGAAAAGTTTGAATTATATTTGTTTATATTTTTTAGGTTGGTTATGAAATTTTGTTTAATGAAAATTGATTCATACAAGCACGTCCTAGATTATCTCATGCACTTAGGTCATAAGTCATAACTTTTGATATTGACCGGTGGGAACAATGTTCAAAAAGGTGATGATGGTATGCGAGCACCTCAGAAACTGGAGAGTAGTTATAAAGGTTTTGTTTTTCACATCTCTTTCATCAACAAAGATCAAGGTAGTCTAGGGATCTATAATAAAATGTAATTCAAGTGAAGCCAAATTGGGCAAAGTCACAAAACTATTGCATTTCCAGGACTTGCATTGAAATAATTAGGTATAGAACATGAGCATGCTAACCATGACAGCAACACAGAAAAGTTGTATAGAAGTAGAATAATCTCCAGGTAATATTTTCATGATGGGATTATCTTTGCTTGTATCGTTTGTGCTCTATCCTTTTGACCAAAACACTATATGTGAACTCCATTTATTGATTAAGTTGCTTTACCAAATATAAATCAGCAAAGGTATGAAAGAAAATGTAATGTTGGAGATAAGTCAGAACCCATCGGAAAACATCTTACCTCATTCTACTTTGCAAGAATCACTACTCATTTGCAATGAAGATAATATATTTATTTGATAATCATACCTTGCTAACAGTGCCTGCATGTTCTTTTCTTGCCACTCAAAAAACTCTGCATCTCTGATGAGCCCATACTTCACAACTTCTCCTATACCCGAAGCCAGTTCCCGTTCAGGCAATGTATTTAGAGTGTCCGTGTCTATAAGTACAGATTGTGGTTGGAAGAAGGCGCCAATCAAGTTTTTTCCCAATGAATGGTTTATTCCAGTTTTCCCCCCAACTGATGAATCCACCTAAATTAGGCGAGCATCAATTTTCCCTGATATTCTCCAATTAAAAGTAAATAATTACTCCAGCATAAAGAATAAATTCCAGAGTACCTGAGCCATTAGAGTAGTTGGAATCTGAATGAAATTAACCCCACGAAGAAAGGCAGCGGCAGCAAAACCACACATATCGCCGATGACTCCACCACCCAGTGCCACAAAGGTACAACGCCGATCCATCCTGGACTCTATCGCCTTATCAAAGACTTTCATCAATGTTTCCTAGAGAAACCCCACGAAGAACTGGTTTACATATCACAAGCCAAACGATGAAAAGACAAAAGGAGAAGTTGTTCCAATAGACCAACCATGTTCTTATATGCTTCCCCGTCAGGTAAGATCACACTCTCAACGGAAATTTTGGAATTCCCATGAGTCAATGCTTTGATAACTTTGTCAAGGTACAGTGGCGCAATCGTGGTGTTAGTTACCACCAGAACCCTCTTTCCATGTACATGCCTAAATTCGGGGGGTGGGGGGGAACTTCAGATAACATCTAAGAGAACAATAATCCAGCAATCCAGAAGAGGAAAACAGACAAAAGATCGGATTTTAAAGCGAGATGAGTACCTCTGGAGAAGATCGGGTTCGTCGAGCAGGCCGGATCCTATGTAGATCGGGTAGCTCCGGTTGCCAAGATCGACCTCCACGATCGTGGACACCTTCGAATCCGCCGTCCGCGTCGTCCCCTCCGTCACCGGAGAGGCGATCGCGGAGATCCTCGAGCGATTCCCAGCGGACTGCAGGGAGATCGACGACGAAGCGAGGATGGGGAGGTCGAGGTCGCCACGGCGGAGGGAGAGGACGGCGCGGTGGCCGGAGACCGACCCGGGGAGGCGGGTGGCGGCGGGGAGCTTGGGGGAGGAACGGAGAGTGGAGTGGATCGAAGAGGTGGATACCGCCATGGAGCAGAATTAGGGTTAGGGCTTGGAGGCGAGGAGGGGCGAAGGGGATGTCGCTGGCCACCGTCGTCGTCGGCGCCCCCCATCGCTTCCCTCTTAAGCTGGGCGGGGTTGGTAAGTGGAGGCGGGTAGGTGAGGCGCAAGGGAGCGCGCGAAGATTGCGCACGTGCGGCGAATGGCTAATTGGCTAAGTTGCGAATGCGTGGAAAAATTCAAAAAATAAAAATAAAAATAAAAAAACGGACACGTTATCTACGGTTAGCCTGTTGATGGGCTTGATGGCCCGCCGGCCCGGAAGTATTCCGACGGGCTTCAGCCTGGATTTTAACCCCAGCGAGCCGGGGCGGGCTTGACGTGGGAGCCCATCTGTTAAAATAAGCCGGTCTCGGGTCTAATTCGGTCCGGTCCGAACCTAGCCATAGATAATATATAATTATACCTTAGGGACCCAAGTTTTGGTGCCCCCCCCCCCAAAAAAAAAAAAAAATAATAATAATAATAATAATAATAGCTCTCCCATGCACCAACATCCTTTATGAACAACCATAAACACATGTTCATAATTCTTACCAGTATCCTCACGTGACTTGCAGGCGAGGAGGGTTCTTTTGGAAGGTGACTCCGCGATGATTATTGGATGGATTCTGTAGGTATCAGAAAGGGTTGGCGACTACCATCCGCTGTTGAGGGACATCCAGGCATTAGTTCATGGTGGGATAGTTATTCAGGCAAAGCATGTATTTCGTGAGGCGAATGGGGCTGCGGATTGGGTAGCCTCCTTTGTTGCTAACCACTCAGAAGCTATATATGAGTGGGCAAGGTAGAACTGCCTAGTATACTCCGTGATGTATTGTCTTTTGATTTTCTTGGTTGTATCTCTATACGTTATGTATGATACCACCGTTCTTAGCCCAAAAAAAAAGTATTTTTTATATTTTTAAATTAAAAAAAGGTCCAAAAAGTTGAATTCAAAATGGTCGTGTGGTTGGTTTACCAGTGATTGTTTGTTGGAATATTGGTTGGAGGAGATTCAAAGAGTTGTTATCGGATCTAAAAAGGATGTTCACAGTGTTTTGGAATCAATTTATTCTCACCCTGAAGGACTCGATCAGTCCAGCTTCTCCTTTTATTACAAAGAATATTTTTCAAAGAACCAGCTGCTTTTTACTGGTTTCCAGTTTCTACCTTGTTTCTCTCCTTTTTCTTTTTGTTCTCTTTTTGTTCAGTTCTTTATTTATTTCTTTTGTTCTTATTATTTGTTAATCTATTTTTCTAAGTTGCTGTATATTTTCATCTTTTTAATGAAAGTGATTAGAGGTGTCCTGTCTTTTCTCAAAAAATATAAATTTACAAAGGTTTGGGTCAATAATGCAATTCTGAAATTGATAACATGAATGTAAAAGGCACCGCATACCATATAGTATAACTGGCAACATAAATGCAACATGTGTGTACACATTTGCATATATGCATGAAATTGGATTGAGTTTTAGGTTTTAGAAAATAATTCTATCTAAATCCAAAACCTTATCTAACAAGATTTTGAATCTAATTTTGGGATTCAAATCTAACCTAATAGCTTATTGGATTTTCTTTTTATATCAAAATCCTATGTTTTGGGCCACTTAAGGTTAAGTTAGCTGGTTATCGGTCTCCATCGACACTCATAATTAAAATTGACAAGTCATAATATCTAAAAATAAATTTCATAAAAAAATATATCTCTTTTTTTGTTTTCATAGAAACTGTAATACATATAATCATATTTTGTTATTGTTGGGAGATTACCCAAGTCACGACAGAGAGGCGCTCGACCGAAGGGCGCCGACCAGAGAGGCGCTCGACCGAAGGGCGCTGACCAGAGAGGCGCTCGACCGAAGGGCGCCGACCAGAGAGGCGCTCGACTAGAAAGCGTCGACCAGGGGCAATCCCGCCACAGGACATTCCGCTAAGCGACCTGCTCGGCTCGGCACCTCTGCTAGGCCCATGCCTTAGCCGAATATCCAATCACTGCCTAATCCTCCAACAGGTCCGACGACCAAGTACGTAACTCCACTACAACCTGCCACCATCCCTAAGCCATCAAAGCACAGGATCTCCACAGGAACTCGGCATGACCTGTCATTAATGCATAAGACCCCCTCGGGCCTCCGATGCACTCAGTCATTAAATGAACACAGCTCAAAACGATCTCCGGATCACTGAACCATCAGAGCGTATGGCTCTCCCTGACCGCCGGTTCATTCGGTAATAAATGCACTTACCATCCATGGACCCCAGGTCCACCATAGCCAGCGGTTCAACCACTCCAACAGGTCCGATCGACCGTGACAACTCCCTGATTCCGGTCCGATTCGGTCCCGTTCTCCACTACGCCATTAATGGGCCAAATCGTGCCTAATTATTACACAAGAGGACAAACCTCCTGTCACCTCCCAGGTAACAAAAATCCTCCTATAAAAGGAAACCTGGAGGGAAAGGAAAGGGGGCCCCCGAGAGAGAGACAGAGAACCCTCCTGGACCGGATAGAAAGAAGTAAACAGCATAGACACAAGGGAGGGGACGATCCTCTTCATTTTTCCTTATCTTATCCAAATACTCTCCGGCCTGCTCTCTCCACATATTCCCCCTCTAACTTAAGCATCGGAGGGCCGGCGCCGGAGAGCCCGGCCACCGGCTTTTTTGCAGGACAGGCCAGGACGCACTCTTCTCCGCTCTCTCATCCCCGCGGAGGACGCAGTCGGCCGGCGCACCGCCGTCCGCCCTCCCGGCAGCGGAGCTCCTCCTCCCCTGGTTTCGCAGCGGCTCCCGGGTCCAATTTCCAGCAACAGTTGGCGCTAGAGGAAGGGACCGAGTTCGCTGCCATGAAGCTAAGAAGCAAAGGGGCTTCCAACGCCTCTCGACGTCCTCCACCCAGTCTTGAGCATTCCGTCCGGAACTCACCACCTCCGGCCGAGTCAACCCCTCAGGTTCGGCCGGAGCAGTTTGATGCCCTGGTGCAACAAGTGCAAGCCTTGGCTACCGTTGTCCAAAGCTTGCAACCCAGGGGCATCCCAACGGCACCGCCTCCTCCGGCTCCAGCTCAACCGGAGCCTCCTACAAGCGGACTTCCCCATCGAGGTCGGGACTCCCAAGTCCAGGCCTCCCTCTGGAGAGAGCATCCAGCCAGAGGCTACGGAGGCTGGCCACAGCCTTCAGAAGCCGAGTCGGTTCCAGGGCAACCTGCGCTCGAACGAACCGCTGCAGCCATCCTCCAGAATGATGAACTCGACAAGAAGGTCGAGAAGCTGGAACGCCAAATCCAGGCGCTCCACGGGAGAAAATCAGGACGTGATAACGACTTCGAGTTCACTACGAAGTCTCCTTTCTCCCCGGAGATCGAAGATGAACCGGTCCCACTACGGTTCAAAATGCCCCAGGTGGAGCCCTACAATGGCAAGGCCGATCCCCTGGACCACCTGGAGAGTTACCGGGTCTTAATGGCCCTACAAGGAGCCTCGGAGGCCATGATGTGCAAAGCTTTTCCGGCGACGCTCCGAGGGCCAGCCCGGCTTTGGTTCACCGGGCTGAAGCCGAGTACTGTCTCTTCCTTTGAGCAGCTCGGCAGACAATTTGCTGGCAACTTTGCCGCCAACCAGCCCCAGTGGCGGACATCCGACTCCCTCCTTGACATTAAACAAACGGAGGGAGAATCTTTCAAGGAGTACTTGGACCGGTTCACCGCCGCAACATGGGAGGTCCGGGAGCTCGACCAGTCAATCGCCATGTCGGCATTGAAGACTGGAGCCCGGTCCTACAGATTCCTCTTCTCGATCGAGAAGAATTTCCCCACAGACCTCACCGAAATGATCACTCGGGCGCGGAAGTATGCCAAGGCAGAAGAGGCCGTGGCAGTTAGGCGGGGTGGGACCGAGCAGAACCCCAAGAAAAGACGCCGCGAGGAACGCGGCCGGCCCAGAAGCCCGTCTCCACGACGAGCTAAGAATCCGCCCCGCCCGAAGAGTCCACCCCGATTGAGAGGACCGCCACAGCGGAGATCACCACTCCGCCCGAGGTTCCCACTGCAGGCCCGAGCACCCGAAAGGAGGTATGAAAAGTATACTCCCCTCAATGCTCCTCGGGCTGAAATCCTCATGGAGATTGAGAGTCGGGATGGCATCCGGCTCCCACCTCCAAAGCCAGACACCAGAATCCGGCGTGATCTCCGGAAGTATTGCCGTTTCCACCGGGATCACGGCCATGATACCGAGGATTGTTATCAGCTTCGAAATGAGATCGAAGCACTCATTCGCCGAGGGGTGCTTGATCGGTTTGTGCAAGGCCGGCGTGAAGGGAAGAAGCCAGCCGAAGGAGCAGCACAGCCTGAAGGTTCAAATGCCAACGGGCCCATCGCCGGCGTCATCAACACTATCCGAGGCGGGCCCTCGGCAAGAGAAGCCTCGGGAGAAGAAGCCTCCTCGAAGCGCCCGCGCACCACTGAAGCCATCTCCTTCTCTGATAACGATCTAGAGGGAGTCGAAACTCCCCATGATGATGCCATGGTCATCTCCATGATCATAAATAAATTTGATGTAAAACGCATCCTGGTTGATAATGGAAGCTCGGCGAATATTTTGTATTTTGGTGCATATTGTAAAATGGGGATGACAAGAGAACAGCTACGGAGGACGAATGCTCCGCTAGTTGGATTCACTGGGGATTCAGTTCCAGTAGAGGGCGAGATCGACCTTCTGGTCACAGCCGGGCTCGCCCCACGTAAAAGTACCGTGGGAATGGGCTTCCTTGTAATACGCCTGCCCTCGGTTTACAATGCCATCCTCGGAAGGCCAGGACTCAACGCCCTCCGAGCAGTGGTCTCGACTCACCACCTGCTGATGCGATTCCCCACCAGCCAGGGGGTCGGTGAAGTCCGAGGGGACCAAATGGTGGCAAGGCGATGCTACCTAGCGACCCATGAGGCAAGACGACCAGCCGAGGTGCCTGCCCCAACGACTGACCAGCCCTTAACTGAAGTTATGGAGGCACGGGTCAACCCCCAGAAAGAACGGGTAGAGCCTGGTGAGTTGTTAATTCAAGTTCCCTTACGAGAGAACTTTCCCGAGCTAACCGTGCAGGTCGGCTCTGGCCTTGGCGAAAACGAGAGGAGTCGCCTCGTCGACTTCCTACGGGACAATATGGATGTCTTCGCCTGGTCGCCTGCAGACATGCCGGGGATAGACCCGGAGGTCATGGTCCACCGGCTTCAGGTGAAGCCGACCTGTAAGCCCGTGCGACAAAAGAAGCGAGGCGCCGCCCCTGAGCGACAACGAGCAGCAGCCGAGGAGGTCAGCAAGCTCCTTGAAGCCGGCTTCATCCGGGAGATATTCTACCCGGAATGGCTCGCCAATGTGGTCCTCGTCAAAAAAGCTAGCGGGAAGTGGCGTATGTGCGTGGACTACACCGACCTGAATAAAGCCTGCCCGAAGGACAGCTTTCCACTTTCCAGCATCGACCAGCTCGTGGACTCCACCTCAGGTCACGAGCTGCTATCATTCATGGACGCCTTTTTCGGATATAACCAGATCCGCATGGCGCCAGAAGATGAGGAAAAGACAGCCTTCATCACCGACGGGGGAACCTACTGTTACAAAGTGATGCCGTTCGGTCTAAAAAATGCCGGGGCGACTTATCAAAGGCTGGTCAACCGGATCTTTAAAGACCAAATAGGCCGAAATATGGAGGTCTACGTGGATGACATGCTGGTGAAAAGCAAGGCGGCGCAAGACCACATAGCCGACCTCAATGAAGCATTCACCACACTCCGAAAGTACCAGATGAAGCTCAACCTAGCTAAATGTGCATTCGGGGTCACCTCCGGCAAATTCCTCGGCTTCATCATTACACAACGAGGAATCGAGGCCAATCCAGAGAAGATCCGAGCCCTCCAAGGGATGACGCCTCCCAGGACGGTCAAGGAGGTACAGCGGCTCACGGGCCGAGTGGCAGCCCTCGGGAGGTTTATCTCCCGCTCGGCCGAGCGCTGCCTTCCATTCTTTGCAGTCCTCAAGAAGCCGAAGGACTTTTTGTGGTCGGACGAGTGCCAGCAATCTTTTGAAGACCTCAAGCACCTGCTGGCTTCCCCTCCCCTGCTCACGAAGCCTCAACAGGGTGAGCTCCTCTACTTGTATTTAGCTGTCTCCCCTGTAGCAGTAAGCTCGGTCCTGGTCCGAGAGGAGGGGAAACTTCAGAAATCGGTGTATTACACCAGCCGGGTCTTAAGGGATGCCGAGACCCGATACTCCAAGCTTGAGAAGACCGCCTATGCTCTGGTCATCTCGGCCCGGAGGCTCCGACCCTACTTCCAAGCTCACACAGTGGCTGTGCTGACTGACCAGCCGGTCAAGCAGATCCTGCAGAGATCAGATCGTGCGGGTCGGATCACTAAATGGGCCATTGAGCTCGGGGAATTCGACATTGAGTACCGGCCCAGACCGGCGATCAAAGCACCAGCACTCGCAGACTTTATAGCCGAGTGCACCATACCAGATGAGGTCGAGCCTGAACCTGAGCCACCGTTGGAACAGACCCCAAGTTTGACATGGACTCTACATGTCGATGACTCTTCAAACTCGGTGGGTAGTGGAGCAGGATTTATTCTCACCAGCCCGGAGGGGGTGGTCGCCGAGCAGGCCCTGCGCCTCGAGTTTCCTGCTTCCAATAACATGGCGGAGTATGAAGCGCTCGTCGCCGGGCTTAAGATAGCCAAAGAGCTAGGAGTGAAGGACTTGAAGGCCTTCAGTGATTCTCAGCTCGTCGTCAACCAAATTGTGGGCGACTTCGAAGCTAGAGACCCGACCATGCAGAAGTATCTCCAGAAGGTACGGGATCTCGCCTTGACCTTGGACTCTTTCCACATTCAACATATTGCCAGGTCGGAGAATCTCAGGGCCGACCAGCTATCAAAGCTGGCGTCCTCTCGCATGAGCGAGCTTCCCAAAGAGGCAGTCCTGGAATATCTCCAAAAGCCCAGCACAGACGAGCCCGAGCAGACCCTCTGCACCGAGCTCGAGCCAAGCTGGATGGATGGACTCATCAGCTATCTGCAAGACGAAACCCTCCCTGCTGATGTACGAGAGGCTCGCCGAATCAAGCGCCTCGCCACCCGATACATACTATACGAGGAAAAGCTCTATCGGAAATCCTTCACCTCTCCCCTTCTCAGATGCCTTCGCCCAACGGAAGCTAATTATGCCCTGCACGAAGTCCACGAAGGAATTTGTGGAAACCATCTGGGAGGACGAGCCTTGGCCCATAAAATTCTGCGCCAAGAATATTATTGGCCGACACTCCAGAAGGATGCTATGGATTTCGTCCAAAGATGCGACCAGTGCCAAAGGAACGCCAATGTTCAGCGCCGGCCCTCGGCTCCTTTGACTTCTATCAGCTCCCCTTGGCCTTTTGCCCAGTGGGGAATTGACATCCTCGGGCCATTTCCTCTGGCCACCGGGCAAAGGAAGTTCCTGGCCGTCTCCATCGACTACTTCACTAAGTGGGTGGAAGCTGAGCCCCTCGCCCGGATCACCGAGCAGAAGATGCGGGATTTCGTTTGGAAGTCCATCATTTGCAGATTTGGGCTCCCCCGCATCCTTATCTCTGACAACGGTCGCCAGTTCGACAACATCCATTTCAGAGAGTTCTGCTCCGAGCTTGGCATTGACCACCGCTTCACCTCGGTCGCGCATCCTCAGACAAACGGAGAAACCGAGGTAACAAATCGTACTATTTTGCAGGGTCTCAAAACCAGGCTCGACAAATCCAAAGGACAATGGGTCGAAGACCTATACAATGTCCTGTGGGCTTACCGGACTACGTTCCGCGTCCCCACCGGCGAGACTCCCTTCAACCTGACATATGGGACGGAGGCCGTCATTCCACTAGAGATTGGGCTCCCCTCTCCAAGAGTCGAGCACCACGATGCTAACTCCAACTCTTCGCAGCTCAGGGGCAACCTCGACCTGATCGAGGAAACAAGGGAGGTCGCCCGAGTGCGTATGGCGAGGTACCAACAAAAGACAGCTCAGTACTACAATGCCAGGGTCAAAGTCAAATCTTTCAGACCAGGAGACCTTGTCCTAAGAAGAGCTGAAACCTCCCGACCAACTGAGCGAGGGAAGCTGGCCCCGAATTGGGAAGGACCATACCGAGTCACGCGCATTCGCCGACCCGGAGCTTATCAATTGGAGTCTCTAGATGGGACTCCCATTCCGCGGAGCTGGAGCTCTGAAAATCTCCGCGTGTACCACCAGTAGAACCCTAAGGGGTCCCTCATTATTCAACCATTAAATTTCATTCTATGAATTTCACTCTATGAATTTCATTTCACGATAAACTGATGGTTTGCGAACTTATTCCGAGCTCACCAATTTTCTTGATTATCTCATGGCATCAGGTTTATTCTTCTTCCCTAACCACGGTTGGGATGCCCTGATACCTCGGGATGATGGAGTACCTGCGTGGACTCCCTAAAGATGTCCATGAGTTTATGGTGCACTCTCCATCAACGAGCTCGGCTCGTTCTCCTACCCTGGCCACGGTCAGGATGCCCCGAGACGTCGGGATGCCCCGGTTACCGGGAAGCTCGAGGCGTCGAGACATGAGTAGCGGTCCTCTCTGACCGGACGAGCTCGGCTCGTGCTCCATCGACTATTGAGTAGCGGTCCTCTCTGACCGGACGAGCTCGGCTCGTGCTCCATCGACTATTGAGTAGCGGTCCTCTCTGACCGGACGAGCTCGGCTCGTGCTCCATCAACTATTGAGTAGCGGTCCTCTCTGACCGGACGAGCCCGGCTCGTGCTCCATCTATTGAGTAGCGGTCCTCTCTGACCGGACGAGCCCGGCTCGTGCTCCATCTATTGAGTAGCGGTCCTCTCTGACCGGACGAGCCCGACTCGTGCTCCATCTATTGAGCAGCGGTCCTCTCTGACCGGACGAGCTCGGCTCGTGCTCCATCTATTGAGTAACGGTCCTCTCTGACCGGACGAGCCCGGCTCGTGCTCCATCTATTGAGCAGCGGTCCTCTCTGACCGGACGAGCTCGGCTCGTGCTCCATCTATTGAGTAGCGGTCCTCTCTGACCGGACGAGCTCGGCTCGTGCTCCAACTATTGATTAGCGGTCCTCTCTGACCGGACGAGCTCGGCTCGTGCTCCAACTATTGAGTAACGGTCCTCTCTGACCGGACGAGCTCGGCTCGTGCTCCAACTATTGAGTAACGGTCCTCTCTGACCGGACGAGCTCGGCTCGTGCTCCATCGACTATTGAGTAGCGGTCCTCTCTGACCGGACGAGCTCGGCTCGTGCTCCTACCCCGACCTCGGCCGGGATGCCTCGAGATGTCGAGATGCCCCGGTTCATCGGGATGCCCCGATACGTTGGGATGATTTCTTTATTGGCCAAACAAGCTCGGCCCATTCTCTACCAGCTTCAACCAACGAGCTCGGCTCGTTCTTCATCGCTGGATTTCTCTGCCGACGTCCCCAAAGAATGGAGTCCGAGCAGAGAAGCGTCTTCAGTCGCCTCGGCGCCAGGACGCACACGGTACAAGGTACCCATTTATTTAACATTTTTAATCTATTCTGCTTTTGGATTTCTCTGCCGACGTCCCCAAAGAACGAAGTCCGAGCAGAGAAGCGTCCTCAGTCGCCTCGGCGCCAGGACGCACACGGTACAAGGTACCCATTTATTTAATATTTTTTAATCTATTCTGCTTTTGGATTTCTCTGCCGACGTCCCCAAAGAACGGACGCCGAACAGAGGAGCGTCTTCAGTCGCCTCGGCGCAAGGACGCATATGGTACAAGGTACCTATTCATTTAATGTTTCTACATTGTCTTGGGTTTTTCTCTGCCGATGTCCTCAAAGAACGGACGCCGGGCAGAGGAGCGTCTTCAATCGCCTCGACGAAGGAGTGCTCATGACACCAGCATATTATTACACCAAGTCCGGTGAATTTCCGTCACGAGTTGACGAGCATTCGACCCATTCGTTGGAAACGAATCTGGTACGCCCCGACAACGCGAGGGTCGAAGTTTACTAACTTCGCAAAAATAAATTTTAAGCCGAACCCAAACCCAAACCTTAGAGCTTGGTCGAAATCTGGGCTAGGCTCAGAAGGACTCTCCGAGCCCAAATCCTCTAAGCACAAGCGGTACTTTACCGCTGGTCGAAGGGCTGAGTAATGGAGCTCGGCAAGCCGAACCCAAACCCAAACCCTGTGGCGGGTAAAGCTCAGGACCTAGAGCCCATATCCTCGGAACCTAAAACAGGTCCGAGCAGAGAAACTTAGACTACAATAGACGAGTTTCCACACAAATGAATATTCATTTCAAAAAGCCCGGAGGCCTAGTACAAGAGCTCGGACCCGGCCTTAACAAAGTATAGAGGCCGCTCCGGCTTACAAAAAAGAAAAAGAAGATAGGAAAAAGGGGAAAACTACACCAAGGGCTCAGGCCCGGCGACTTCAGGAACAGTTGGCTCTTCTGCGGCCGAGGCCCCCACGGTGGCTTTGGGAGCTGCCTCGGTGACCTCGAGAGCGATCTCGCCTTCTTCAGCTTGACCCTCCTGGTCGGTCCCGCCAGAGGTTGGAACCTCTACCTCCGCCTCCGCTTCTGGGTTTTCGACCCCAGCGTCTGGTTGAAGCAGGCTAAGGTCGAAATCTGGGAGAAGTCGCCGCAACTGATTGTGGAAGTCCTTGAAGCCCTGGATGAGACCATTGACGCCTTCCTCTTCCATCAAGTCGCGAAACTCTTCCGATTCGCGGAAGAGCTTGACGGCGTCCTGGGCCTGCTCCCGGGCCTCCTTCTCTCGAGCCTCGTGGTAGGCGGCCTTCCGCTCCAAAATCTTTATCTCTCTTTCGCGATCCGCGAGCAGAGATTGCACGTCAAGTAGACGGATCTCGAGATCTCGGACCTTTATTCGAGCCTCCCCCACCTCCTGCTCGCGTATAGCGAGCGACGATTCGGCCTCCATCCGGCGGGCCTCCGCGGTGCGCACTTCAGACATAGTCAAAGAGTGCGCGCCCTTCTCCTCTTCAAGTTCGGCGACCAGAGTCCGAACCTCGTCTTCGGCCGCCCCTAGCTTCGCTTGAAGCACTTTCTGCTCGGCCTCAGACGCGAGGAACTTTGTTTCGGCCTCCTCGTGCCCCCTTTGATGCCTTCGGGCCCGGTCTCGGTAGTCCTGGATGATGTGAATCATCGTCTCGGTCTCGTGGAGGCGCTGCAAGAGGGACATGTAAAACAGTTCTAAGCCGAAACACAAATTTGCACAGAGATAAAAGCTGACTTACTCGGATGGAAGAGCAAATAGCGGAGTCCATGAACTCGCCGTAGTTCATGGACCGAATTTTGGCCTGGTCGGCCGGGAGCAGCGCGACCCGAAGAACTTCGCGCGCCACTTGTGCATTATCGAGGGCCGAGTCGCCCTCGAAAACAGCCCATCCAGGAGCGTAAGGCACCCGCTCCTGAGGACCCGAAGAACCCGCCAGACCGGCCTTAGCTGGCCTGGGTGCGGCCGACCCCGTTGCTTCTTGGCTATTCCCCAGCTCAGAGCTGGGGAATTGGGGTCGAGTAGACGGCTGACCGGACCGCTGCGTGGTAGAGGTGGGGCGTGCGAGCGCCAGATCTGTTGAGGTCCTCCCTCCCTGGTCGGAATTTGGAGCTTCCCGCCGACCAGGGACTTGCGAAATCGGCACCGGACACGGAAGTGCCATCGTGGCTCCGCCAGAGCCCACGCCCTCTCCCCGACCAGCCTCAGGGCGCACGGGGCGAGAAGCGCGCGCCTCAACTGTTGTGGTCGTCGAGGTCTTCGCCGAGGTCTTTGCTTTCTTCCTCGGCTCGGTCGGTTCTCCTGAGAGTTCGGCCGCCCTCTTCTGAAACCGGGCATATAGGACCTCGCTCTTGGTCACCATCTTTGCGATATCTGCAAGGACGAGCAGAATTAAAACTTAGAAACTGTAACAAAAAAAAAAAAAAACACCCTACTGCTACTCTTACCATGGGGACGCGCCGAGCTCAGCCCAACATTCACTAGGGCATCCTCACTGATGAGGCCGCTCAGTAAGATACCGCCCCCAAGGCTGCGAATAGTGTCGAGGACCCCTTGCTCGCGCGAAGAAAGCTTAGGGATTTTGTTGACAGACTTGAGTTGGGTTGGCCCCCACCTAGGGTTAAATCCCCATGTCTGTTCAGACCCTAGGAAGAAGAACTTCTTCTTCCAGTCATGAATGGACGAGGGGGCACCCTGAAAAAGTGGCCGACCCGCCCGAAGGGCAATATAGAGCCACTCTCCGTCTTCCGGATTCGACTTTAGCACAAAAAGTCGCCGGAAAACGTTAACAGAGGTCGGAATCCCGTGCAATAAGCACAGCGACAGGAACCCGATCACTGTTCTCCAGGCATTCGAAGCGAGTTGCGCCGGAACCAGCTGGTATTCCGTTAGCAACTCATTCACGAAGCCGTGAAGAGGAAACCGTAGGCCAGCCCAGAGTGATTCCAGATACACTCCAATCCGGCCTACCGGAGGGTCGGTCACCCGATCCCCCTGCCTGGCGGGTTCCAACCGGAACCCTTGGAGAGGAAAGAACCATTCCTCAGTCATTTCCACCTCCAGTACACCCATGGTGGACTCGACTTCATTTGGACCGGAACCCATTAGGAAAAAGGAAAAGGGATTTTGGGAGAAAAAGAAGAAAAGGGAAAGGGACCTGTGAGACGCCGGGAACAAAAACCTCGGACTGAAAAAAAAAATTGGAGGAAAAAGACAATAAGAAAGGAGAAGGAAGCCAGGTGAGGGTTTATATAAATCCCTCCAACGGCCCAGATCAGCAAGGAAAAACGCTGCTCCCCATTCGGGTTACGACTCGTGTCAATCCAAAAGACAAAACGCCGCATTTATTCCGGGCTGACGCTTCGGACACAGAAGCGCCCTATCGAATCACACGGCCCCATCATGAGCCCACGACGCGAGGACGCTTCGAAGAAGGCGTCCCGATAATGGGGTATCCTCGGGAAAGAAGAAACGCCGCCTATTAAAGGCGCCTCAAAACGCGCAATAATTCGAGAACGTGCAATAATTTTAAAAATTTTCCATAATAACCCAACTAAAACTACTTCCCGCGCTCAAGCTGGTAGCCAGCTAGAACTAGGAAGTCGGGGGGTAGTGTTGGGAGATTACCCAAGTCACGACAGAAAGGCGCTCGACCGAAGGGCGCCGACCAGAAAGGCGCTCGACCGAAGGGCGCCGACCAGAAAGGCGCTCGACCGAAGAGCGCCGACCAGAGAGGCGCTCGACTAGAAAGCGTCGACCAGGGGCAATCCCGCCACAGGACATTCCGCTAGGCGACCTGCTCGGCTCGGCACCTCTGCTAGGCCCATGCCTTAGCCGAATATCCAATCACTGCCTAATCCTCCAACAGGTCCGACGACCAAGTACGTAACTCCACTACAACCTGCCACCATCCCTAAGCCATCAAAGCGCAGGATCTCCACAGGAACTCGGCATGACCTGTCATTAATGCATAAGACCCCCTCGGGCCTCCGATGCACTCAGTCATTAAATGAACACAGCTCAAAACGATCTCCGGATCACTGAACCATCAGAGCGTATGGCTATCCCTGACCGCCGATTCATTCGGTAATAAATGCACTTACCATCCATGGACCCCAGGTCCACCATAGCCAGCGGTTCAACCACTCCAACAGGTCCGATCGACCGTGACAACTCCCTGATTCCGGTCCGATTCGGTCCCGTTCTCCACTACGCCATTAATGGGCCAAATCGTGCCCAATTATTACACAAGAGGACAAACCTCCTGTCACCTCCCAGGTAACAAAAATCCTCCTATAAAAGGAAACCTGGAGGGAAAGGAAAGGGGGCCCCCGAGAGAGAGACAGAGAACCCTCCTGGACCGGATAGAAAGAAGTAAACAGCATAGACACAAGGGAGGGGACGATCCTCTTCATTTTTCCTTATCTTATCCAAATACTCTCCGGCCTGCTCTCTCCACATATTCCCCCTCTAACTTAAGCATCGGAGGGCCGGCGCCGGAGAGCCCGGCCACCGGCTTTTTTGCAGGACAGGCCAGGACGCACTCTTCTCCGCTCTCTCATCCCCGCGGAGGACGCAGTCGGCCGGCGCACCGCCGTCCGCCCTCCCGACAGCGGAGCTCCTCCTCCCCTGGTTTCGCGGCGGCTCCCGGGTCCAATTTCCAGCAACAGTTATGATAGTCTATTCCAGCCAACTTGAGACAGATTATATTAAAAAAAGTCAAAAAAATTAAAATTGATTTTAAAAAAAATTAAAAGTCAATTTCTTTCTATTATTGCATGGATTCGGTTAACAATAAGTAATCACATAACTTTATTATTTCGTGTTATTCCCCTATTGGTTAGTTGTGATTTTCTATTTGAGTGGTCAAAAATAGTTGCCATATATAACAGCCAATGTTTTTTTTCTTCCAAAATGTCCTCTACAATGCTGAACCACACAACTAATGGCTCTTAATTCAGGGCCTTGAAATGAGCCTTATTATTATTGGAAGAACCTTCTGCAAATATTGTTTTCTCTTATATAAGTTTCCTGCACCCTTCGCATTCCATCACCTCGGACAGGCCTGGTCAAAACCGAATCCAGCGAACGACCAAACCATCCAACGCGTCCGAAGTTAACAGCGAGCGAGAGCGAGGGAAAGGAGGAGGCCATCGACACACCACCACAACCACCCACCCGCTCCCCTCTCAATAAGCAATGGCTATTCTTATAACCCCATGCTCTCAAGCTCCTCCATCTCCTCCCTTCCCTCCTGTAACCCCCACATACTTCCCTTCCTTCAAAAGAAAACTGTCTCAGAAATGGCGAGGTCGCCGGAATGCGTCGTCCGGTTCCTCTGCATTCTATGTCTTCTATTCTCCCTCTCTGTGGCCGCTGCCAAACCCCGCCGGCCTCGCAAGGCCAACGTCTCGGGAGTGACCTACGATGGCCGATCTCTCAAGATCGATGGAAGGAGAGAGCTTTTCTTCTCCGGCTCCATCCATTACCCACGCAGCACCCCCGAGGTAATCGTCGTTAATTCCCAGCGTCGTTCCTTCCAACGCCTTGCATGGCTGCCATTCTCGACGTGGTAATGGAATGCTTTTGCTTGGTTGATCAGATGTGGCCGGATCTCATCCAGAAGGCGAAGCTCGGCGGGCTGAACGTGATCCAAACTTACGTGTTCTGGAACATCCATGAGCCCGTTCAGGGCCATGTAAGATTTGCTAGCGACTCGCATTACATTGATGTTAACTCTAACCTACATAGTAAAATTACTGTACTATTCATAGGGAAAGGCCATGAAAGTCTTAGCTTCAATCATTTTTATCATTTGAATGAGTTGGTGTTTGGGTGCTGCAGTTCAATTTCTCCGGGAGGTATGACTTGGTGAGATTCATCAAGCTGATCCACAAGAACAAAATGTATGTGACCCTCAGACTTGGTCCCTTCATACAAGCAGAATGGAATCATGGGTGGGTATACATTAGATTATAGTTGCTTTAGGAATCAATCTATTGTTCTTATTATGTGCTAATGAGCTCCTCCGATGCATTTCAGAGGGTTCCCATACTGGATGAAAGAGATCCCCAACGTTATCTTCCGAACCGACAATGAACCCTTCAAGGTGATGGACATGTTTCTAATACATTTAGCGGAGATGCTAAAGGATCTAATATAAACTAGGCTTGTCAAACTTAATTAACTCAACCTTGTTTTGTTCCTATCCATGATATATAGAACAAATTTGTTATAACTAACTTAAGCTCGGCCTTATTGTTGATGGTGAAATGCATGATCTGGCATAAAAATGATTCCACTGCCTATGATCTCTAACTAGATGTTTTTTTCCCCTTTTTTTTTTACGTGCAGCATCATATGCAGAATTTTGTAACAAAAATCATGGAAATGATGAAGAGTGAGAAGCTATTTTACCCCCAGGGAGGCCCCATTATTCTAGCACAGGTTCAGTTAACCTAAGGGTTTCATTCCATTAAATTTCTTTATTATTCTCTTTTCTTTCCATTTTTCTGCGTGCGTGACATTGTATCACTCTTGATTCTTCTCTGAGATATTGTGTGTTGGCTTTGACTACAATAGATTGAGAACGAATACAACATGGTGGAAGATGCATACAGAGAAGGTGGGTCGAGATATGTTCAGTGGGCAGCCAATTTGGCTCTTGGGTTCAATGCCGGAATACCATGGGTGATGTGCAAGCAAAAGAATGCTCCCGGTCCAGTGGTAAGCCTCTTGATCAAATTCTCATATGAAAAAGAACATTCAATCTTAATGGATGCTGATCGCCGTACAAACCGAAACTTTGGAACCATGAAAATTGGAAGAGAGTTTATGATCCTAAACATTGATTGGCACTTTCAGATGATTATTTGTGTCATATGCTCACTGGAATTAATGATAGCTATGCTGCTTCTGCAGATCAACGCATGCAATGGAAGGAACTGTGGAGATACTTTCACAGGCCCCAACAGTCCAACCAAGCCTAACCTCTGGACTGAGAACTGGACTGCTCAGTAAGTATATGATGGTTGTTTAAAACTTTTTTATGCTTAAGACTAGTTACTATTTTCTCCTGAAAAAAAAATGGAGTATCATGCATACAGGACAGAAATAACAGGTATCATATTTTTTTAAGATGGTCCATAATCTTCTAAATCTGCATTTTCTCTTGGTGCTTGCAAGAAAGAACAATTTCACATAATTTCTTAAAAAAAAATTGAACAGAATATATTGCACACATGTGCTAGTATGTTTATTATTGTTGATATTGGCAATTTACAATTTTGTAGTATAAAATCTATAATATTAAAGAGAAACATGAAAGATTTTATAACATTTGATGTAATAAATTCACATATGAGGCATTCATCTGATTTCAGTGCTCTAAAGTAAAGTAGTTCCTTTCTTTTTATCTTTGCGCTTTTCTGATATAAAAGTTGATTAGATTGGACTGAACCACATCATATGGTGGCTGCAGATACAGAGTATTTGGTGACCCACCATCTCAAAGATCGGCTGAGGATATTGCATACTCTGTTGCACGCTTCTTCTCAAAGAATGGCACACTTGTAAACTACTACATGGTATTGATTGTCTTCTAAAACTCAAAAATAATATTTATGGTGAGGAGAAAAACAAAATTATCTTCTAAAATAATGTGCATTTGCTTCTACTCAGTACCATGGAGGAACCAATTTTGGAAGAGAAGGTGCTTCGTACGTGATGACTCGATACTATGATGAAGCTCCTCTTGATGAATATGGTTAGACAAGTGTAGCCTTGATCCTCAGTTGTTATTTCCTACACCATATGAGGTTTCTTCTTCATTCTAAACGGATGTAAGTTATAGGATACCCAACTCTTTCTGATGAGATGTGTTCACCCAGGTCTGCTCAAGGAGCCTAAGTTTGGACACCTGAGGGAACTGCATCAAGCATTGAGATTGAGCAGGAAAGGTTTGCTTTGGGGGGTCCCCTCTGTCCAACCCTTGGGTCCAGGTTATGAGGTAAGAATTAACAGCAGCATTCAGATTGAGCAAAAGTCCTTAGTCATTAGCATGGAGTGGGGACTAAATCTCTTTTAGCCTCTTTTTTTTTGATGAAATAAATCTCTTTGAGTCATTAGCGTTTGGATTGAGCAAAAGTCTCTAGTCATCAGCATTTGGATCTTCTGCACTAAGCTAATACTGTTTGCTTACGTGCCATATATAATATCATCCCAAATTGCAACCTATGGTTTCGATAAGAAAGAAATAAAGAGAAGGCTGTTGGTGTTTTCATGCGGTCTTTATACGTGCAGGCGACGTTGTTCGAGTCTCCTGAGAGCAAGATCTGTGTTGCTTTCTTAACCAACACCAACCCAAGAGTAGATGGGACAGTGAAATTCAGAGGTGTAAACTATTTCCTGCCTCACCGTTCCATCAGTATCCTTCCAGATTGTAAGACCGTAGTCTTCAACACTCAGAGGGTAATCACAACATGCCAACTCTACTTTGATTTTTTTTTTCCTCCTCTCTATTTCTTCAAGAAAAGAACTATTGGCAAACTATCAAAGTTCAGGCTTAAATTTATGTAGTAAGTGCCAATTAATTGTTCATACTTCATTGTCAACATGTTAAGCATGAGTAATCTGAGGACTAACATAGTTTTGGTTCTATCTTTTCCTTGAGGAAAGAATACTGCAAGTGAGAAGTAGTAACTCTTTTGGATGTTAAACAGGTGAATGCTCAACACAACGCAAGGACATTCAATACGGCAGATGTAACCAGCAAGAATGACAAATGGTATATGTTCCAGGAACGTATACCAAAATTCCGTGATAGCGGTATTGTTGCATCAAAGCCCTTGGAACTGTATAACATGACCAAGGATGTCACAGATTATATGTGGTATACTACCAGGTGAGAAAATCTTTGTCATCAATACAAAAATAACTTCATTATTCCCCTTCAGTTCCTCAAAAATACTGCTTGTTTATTTTGCAAGAAATTCTATCGAAATGAAACCGTTGCCTCGAGACAGATGTATAGTTTCTAAGCCTTAATATGGATCCCTCACCCCTTGGTATATTAGGATCGGGATCTTTCGATAACTTAATTTGTAATTTTGATGGCATGTTTTCGCTTCGATTTCATGGTCTTCACTCTACATATAATTGTTCTCCTGCTACTCTAATGCAGGTTTAGATTGGAGGATGAGGACTTGCCTATGCGTCATGACATCCGCCCTGTTCTCCTAGTGTCAAGCCTTGGCCATGCAATGCATGCCTTTGTCAATGGCATTTACATAGGTATCCTCCCTTTGTTCTTTTTCTTTCCACTCCTTTATATACTTGTCGTAGTACCCGTTTCAAGACCGATTCAATGGTAGTCCTTGATGCCAAAAATTTTATGGAAGCCATATGATGAATCATATGCTGATGCTCACATATACAAAACACCTTCCAGGATCTGGAAATGGTGCGAAACTCGAAAAGAGTTTTGTCTTCCAGAAGCCCATGGAACTGAAACAAGGAGTCAATCACATTTCCATCTTGGGCTTGACAACTGGATTTCCGGTAAGTATTTACAATGATTGAATCATGTTCTATTTCTGAGACAAGATTGAGCTTTCCATGACTATTCTACTCTATCTTCATGGACTAGTGTCTTCCTGTTTCTTCTCTTGTGTAGGATAATGGAGCATACTTGGAGCACAGACTTGCGGGCATTCACACCGCTGCCGTCCAAGGTCTCAACATTGGGACTTTGGATTTATCGGGCAATAAGTGGGGGCATGAGGTACTAATAATGTTCTCCTTTAATGCCTATGAACTCTTTCTGTCTTCTTAAAATATATAGATATCATATAAAGGAACAAACATATGATTAGCTACACTCAAATTCTTCTCTCTCTCTCTCTCTAAAAAGAAGAAGAAGAAGAACTAGAAACAAAGGTTAATTTGTTATCCATCAGGTTGGAATGAAAGGAGAGAAGTTGGGCATCTACACTGAGGAGGGATCCAAGAAGGTTAAGTGGACCGAGGCTAAGAGTGGCCAGCCAGTGACATGGTACAAGGTACAAGGACACGATCTTTATCTCAATACTATTAATCAAGAAAATTAGCATCCATTGATATAATTATTATGCCATTAATTCAAGCTATGGAGAATAAGCAAAACCTTTCTTTAATTTTATGCTGATTAAACTTCTCTTGGGTTCGCACTCAGCTAAGAACAGTTGGTTATAAGCACCAACATTCTTCTATAGAGTCCAAATAACTCAATCTGATCATAATGCTTAGACTATTGGAATTCAATATCATGTAAAACATCTGGAACCACTAGATTCTCCGAGAGATTCTTATATTGCCATGTACTTCATAAGAACAGGTTGTGAGGCATACTCATGGGTCTAATTCTTTCTCAGAGATATTTTGATATGCCTCGTGGAAATGATCCGGTTGCCCTAGATATGACTGGCATGGGGAAAGGACTTGCATGGGTCAATGGCAACTGCATCGGTCGTTACTGGGTATCCTACCTCAGTCCCCTTGGAAAGCCTTCTCAGTCAGTGTAAGTACTGAACGCATGTTTTTCTGATGACAAATACTTGCATGTTATCTCTAATGCACCATTGTTGAAGGCTTTGAATGCATATTTATTAGTATAGTTCATCATAATTTGCCCTCGACGCTTCAGGTACCACGTCCCACGTGGATGGTTGAAGCCGAAAGACAACCTCTTGGTCATCTTTGAGGAGCATGGAGGGAATCCAGAGGGATTGCTGATCGTGACTGTGAAGAGGGACAACATCTGCACCGTTGTCACCGAGTTGCATCCTCCTGCCATCGAGTCATTCTCGAGGGAGGACAATGAGATCAAGACCTTAGTCCAAGATACTAAACCAAGAGCTCACTTGAAGTGTGACAACAGGAAGGTCATCCGCTCCATTGCCTTCGCTAGCTTTGGGAACCCCACAGGCGCGTGCGGCAACTTCACTGTGGGAACTTGTCACTCTCTGCAGACAGCAAGCATTGTCGAGAAGGTAATACTTCTACCGACAAGTGAATAGATCCCTGAAACTAGGACTGGCAACACTGTTTAGTCAGCCTGCATGATCTCATGGACAACTAGATTTTCTAAAGAAACATGTCTGTCTATAAGAAGCCTGTGCTCTTCTGTCTCAAAGATTTGCTGTTCTTCTCATTTTCCACCTTTCCAGGTGGCCTTGGTTGCTTTGATACCTTGACTCGATCATTTATCATTTTAAGAGAATTCACATATGTAAACCCGAGTCTGAAATTAGAAATCTTTGCTGGTTAGCTTAAGTAAGCTCATCGTAGACTAGTTTTCCCTAGCAAACATATCTGTCAATAGGAAATTTTTATTTTTTTTCCTTTTTCCTGCCCTGAAGAGTATCTGCTTTTATCTTTCTTCAACATCTAATCTGAACTCAAGTGATTCTAATTTTTCCCTACTGATCAGGCCTGCTTGGGGAAGAATTCCTGTGTGTTACCAGTCTCAGCTCAAGAATATGGTGCAGATCCTGCTTGTCCTGGAACAACGAACACTCTTGCAGTTCAAGCTAAATGTGCTAGGCAGAAGAAAGATGACAAGGATTGATTCACTATTTCTTATAGTGCTTTTATTCGGGAATCTTATAATGAGATGTAATATTGAAAAAGGCTCAAGATGGTGGTATAAAATCTAATCATGCTGAACGCTATACTACGATAATAGGCGAATGTACCTGCTCATCGGTGACAATTTTTCCTTCCTTTTCTTTTCAAGAGTCTCATAATGTATTTTTGAAACCTCTGAAATGGATTGGAAAGCACCAGCAATCCAATTCAGATTCATTGCTTCATTAAAACTATTATTATGCTCATTTAAGTAGCTTGTTCCAGTTCCATTTATCTCACTGCTTCCACCTAACACATAATAAAATAACTCGCAGATATTGGATGGCTAATGGAACCCCATAGAAGGTTACTTGCAACCTAAACTGATCAATTCAGCTTCAGTGCATGTTGGTTAGGGGGCAGAACCATGTTGATGAACTTATATTCTCTAGAGCCCCATACAAGTTTTACAATATGGCACCCACTAACATAACTATGTTAGTGAATTTACATCAATGGCAACGATATATTAATTATTGGCAATGAGTTGACAATGAATGTGACATTGTTATCCCCCAAGTAAATGTAAGTGTAAAAAAACAACCATTAAGGTAGTTTGAGTCTTTGAGACACAAAGCAAAACTTAGCTTCCAAACTTAAGCAAGAACTGATATCTTGCCTTTGCATGTAAGAGAAATGAAATAATCACAAATGAAGATAACAAATGTGAGTTATGCTGCAGAAACTAGAAACAGAGGATGGAAACTGAACGTAGGATTCATAGGATTGCATACTAGTTCTGAGTTTACCAACTACTGAGCCAAGCTATATATGTGGAGAGAGAACTTTTGTTGGCGATATTTTAGATGGGAATGGCATGTAGGCCTTCACGAACCCTCCAACTACTTCTAGATACAGTTTGCAGCTGGTAAACGACTGTCATATATTAAGTCTCTGTAAATGTATTCTCTGGCTCCAAGTTTTTTTTCCATGATATCCACTCCTTGGGAGTTTAAGCCTTCTGCTTGTGCGCATGAGCATGCGCATGTGTGCGTATGGGCGTGCGTGTATGCATGCATGCGTAGGTACATCATTTGATATCCTATCAAGCCCTTTTTGTGGGGCTTTATCTTGTAGTTTTGATGACTGAATTCATATTTTAATGAATTTGATGGGATTTCCCATCCTTTCATGGTCGGGAGGGAGGGACTTGATGAGCCAACATCCCAAAAACGCTTATAGAATAATAATCGGACAGCAATTAAGATTTAAGAATCATTGGATGCTAGATTGTAATCCAATTTCTTTAATTGCTTGTTAGTTGCAATTAAAGACTATACGAAAACTATCTTCATAAGTCCTTTTTTTATCTATATAAAAAATGTTTTACGTAACCAAATGCAACATCGTAAGCATCATAAGTGGATTGGATTGATAGAAGTTATCACATTTTACATATCTACCACTTTGCTCGCGCACACAGAGAGTACATATCAAAGTTAAAAACCCATCAGGTCCGCCAATTTATGTTTATCAGAATTCTCTCTTTCTGGAGTCCAATTCTCGGATAGACTGATTGCTGAATTAACTTAGTAGATATCTCTTGAGTTACATAAAAATAAAAGAAAACCACAAATATGGTTGGGTGCGGGCCGATGGAGCAGCTCCGAGTGACCGGAGGTGCTCCTACTTATACCGGGAGATCTGTAGGTATGTGCCTACTGCCCTGGTAGACTTTAGATGGCTGATCGGTGATGGACAGAGTGTGGACTTGATGGAGGACCTCTAGGTGGCCTCTCTTCCAATGAGGCTTTGATTGACCATCGTCAGCGTCGAAGCTGCAGACAAACTATGGATTTGCAATCTGCTTCAACTAGAGGAGGCGGAGTGGGATGCTAACAGGATCAGACAACTATTTGGTGAACATCTAGTTGAGCAGATCTGATCGCTTCCAGTTTTTGGGTGTGCCAGCCCAAATGTAAAGGTTTGGAGCATGTCCTACAGAGCTAGAGTACGAGTGGGGGATGTCTCCCGTGCCCTTCAGTAGGAGCATGGGTCGGGGCTAGATTGCGCATGGGTCTGGAGATTCGGTTTCTACCCGCGGATGGAATTATTCTTGTGAAAAGTGGCCTGGGGGCGACTGCTGACAAGACTTGAGCTGAATAGAAGGGGGCTAGGTATCCAGCCCCAATACTCAGACTACCAGGTGTATGAGACTGTGGAGCATGCCCTGTTCCAAT
Organism: Phoenix dactylifera; assembly: GCF_051530095.1. Taxonomy (NCBI): domain Eukaryota; kingdom Viridiplantae; phylum Streptophyta; class Magnoliopsida; order Arecales; family Arecaceae; genus Phoenix; species Phoenix dactylifera. Next base: position 16,841,717 of record NC_143205.1, read on the forward strand.
ATAAGCGGGCTAGGAGGGTCTTGAGGCTTGGTGAGACTCTGCTGGATGTTTGGAGCCATCTAGGACCCTTCCTGCAAGCAATTCATCGATGGGTCGATGCCTCCCAGATGCGGCAAGCGATCGTAGAGGCGACCTATATTGCCTACCAGATTTGGCTGGCCATAAATGCCTGGACCTTTTGTGAGAGCTGCCCGTACCCGACGATTGTGGTGGAGCAGGCCTAGGTGCATGCAGCTGAGATTATTTGTGCAGACCTATCGAATGGACCTTTGACAGCTTGGGACATTTGGAGCTCTTCTTCTGCTCGTGCAGCGCCTCGTACAGTGTTTTTTACTTGGGAGCCTCCACCCCTGAGTTTCCTCAAGGTCAACTTCGATGGATGTATGCTTGAAGGTGGTAAGAAGGGTGGTGCTGGCTTCGTCATCTGAGGCCCGGACTTCAGGGTGGCGGCTGCAGGAGGCTGCCAGATCTTTGATATCTCAATCCCCAGAGTAGAGCTGAGGCGGCATGAGCCGGCCTGGGCCATGCTCAGCGGGTGTTGCGGGTCTCCTCTGTCATACTCGAGGGAGACTCAGCTACTGTGATTGGATGGATTTAGGATAATACCAACGGCGGTGGAGGGGGCCACCCAATGTTTCGGGACATTTGGACTATATCGAGTAATGGTGTGGCCCTTCAAGTCAAGTATGTTTTCAGAGAGGCAAATGGGATCGCAGACTGGATGGCTTCGTATATGGCTGGTCACTCCGGAGTACCTTATGGGTTGGAGAAGGAGAGTTACCCAGAGTGCTCCGAAATTTGCTTTTTTCCAACCTTATTGGATGTATCCATACTAGAATAGTATAATTCATCCGTTTCAACAAAAAAAAAAAAAAGAAAAAAAGAAAACCACAATATCTCTCGTTCCTTGTCACAATCTTGGACAGGCCTGGTCAATGACCGAATCTAAGGGCCGAAGTATTGGATCTACGCTTTGGTAGTGTATCACTGCGAGGGAAAAGGGGGCAAGCACCACATAGCACCACGACTACCCACCTCATGGTTACCCTTGAAAGACCCTGCCTTGGTTTCCGGAGGTCCCCCTCAACCTCTTTTCCTTTCCCCGACTTTAAGCTCCTCTACATCCCTCCGGTTCAAAGTTAGTCACTTGGACGCATAGCTGCCCTGACGCACCACCACCACCCTGCTTCCTCTCGAGACACAGAGAAAATTGATCCCCTGTAAAATGGCGAACATAGTCCGGTTCCTTGGAATTCTTTTCCTTCTTCTCATCCTCTCAGCATCTGCCATTGCCAAACACAAAGAAGACAACGACGACAACGACGGCAAAGATGATGGCGATGATGACAGGAAAGATGACGCCGACCACCACCACCACCACCACAGTGATAAAGAAGGCGGCAAAGCCGTCAAAGGTGTGACCTATGATGGCCGCTCACTGATCATTAATGGGAGGAGAGAGCTTCTCTTCTCGGGCTCGATCCATTATCCCCGGAGTACTCCTGAGGTAGTGACTTGCCCTAGTGTTGTCCGGCTGCACCATGCTGCATGGCTATTGTTTTCTTCCACGTGGTAATGGACTGTGCTTGTTTGGTTGATCAGATGTGGCCCGAAATCATCAACAAGGCCAAGCATGGGGGGTTGAATGCGATCGAAACTTACGTGTTTTGGAACATCCATGAGCCTGTGCAAGGACAGGTATAATTAGCTAGGGGAATCGACTTTGCCGCACCTTTTCCTTTGTTTTCGTAGTTTCTATCGATAGGTGAAGGCCATGAAAGTTCATGGTTGATAGAGTGATGCGAATAGTCTTTCTTCTTAATAAAATCTGGGTGGCTTTGCCTTTCCTTACATCGAAAACTAAAAAGTTGATAGAATGATGCGAACAAGTCGTGATTGAGTTTTGCAGTTTAATTTCTCGGGGAGGTACGACTTGGTGAGATTCATCAAGGTGGTCCAGGAGGCTGGAATGTTCCTGATCCTCAGGATTGGTCCCTACGTCGAAGCTGAATGGAATTTTGGGTGGGTGTTGATTAGCCTGTGATCGCCTGTATAAAGAAGAATCTATCGATCCTACTGATTTTGATCTCATGTTCTGGTATATGCTTCTCGGATGCATTTCAGGGGGTTCCCATACTGGCTCAAAGAGATCCCAGGAATGATCTTTCGAACAGACAATGAACCCTTCAAGGTGATTACTTGTATGACAGAGATCAAACTCAATTGATTTAGTTAAAAGATTACGGGATGCATTAAAAACATTTAGAATTTTAGTTGATTCTTGTGGTGCAAATGCATATATAGTGTTGGAGACACATGATTCTCCAACTCACGTTCTCACCCTTAATTTTTCTATGTGCAGGACCATATGCAGAAATTTGTAACAATGATCGTGGAAAAGATGAGGAGCGAGAAGTTATTTGCTCCACAAGGAGGTCCCATCATTCTAGCACAGGTTCAGTTAAATAAATTACGTGCAGTGTTCCCTTAGATTTCTTTATTTTTCTTCTTCTTTTTCTTAACTCTGTGGTGATATTGACTGCAATAGATCGAGAATGAATACAACAACGTGGAAGCTGCCTTCCAAGAAGGTGGCCTGAGATATGTTAAATGGGCAGGCGAAATGGCCCTTAGTCTCAATGCTGGTGTACCATGGGTGATGTGCAAGGAAAAGAATGCACCCGGTGCAGTGGTGAGCCTCTCAATTGGATCCTGTTACGCTAATCTTTTCTGAAACAATCCTTAGTGGAAATTTGCAGTAGAGATCAAACATATAGAGTCATGAAAAACTGGAAGAAGATTTTATATTCTGAATATCGGATAGTGCTATCAGATGATACTTTGCTTAATATGTTCATGGACACTAACAATAGTTATGCCATGTCTAGATTAATACATGCAATGGAAGGAACTGTGGAGATACTTTCACAGGCCCCAACTCTCCAAACAAACCTAGCCTCTGGACTGAGAATTGGACAGCTCAGTAAGTATATGATGGTTATTGAATAGCTTTTCAGCGTCTCCCACTATTTTCTGCTATCCAAATAGACGTTTGTAAGAAGTACAGAACACAGGTCATAAGGATTTTAACAAATCATTTCTCTAAAGATGGCCCATAACCTTGAAACTCTGAACTGTTGCACTTTATCAAAAAAATAACAACGTATAATAATGTACATGTATTAGTATATTACTTCTTGTTGATATTGAAAAATACCAAATTTACAGTCTACAGAATTAAAGGAAAATTGAGATATTCTACAGAATTAACAAATCATTTCTGATTTTCAGTGCTTTAAACTTAAGTGATCCCTTTCCCTTGGATTTGAGTCATTTTCATCTCCAACTGATTTCATTGCGCTAAAAATATTTGTATGGTGATTTCAGGTACAGAGTATTTGGTGACCCACCATCTCAAAGAGCAGCCGAAGATCTTGCATATGCCGTCACACGTTTCTTCTCTGCAAAAAATGGCACACTTGTAAACTACTACATGGTAAAGAATGCTTGTAGAATGCATAAATAATAATACTTATGTTGAGGAAAAAGAGAGAACATTTTCTTCTAATGTAATGTGCATCGCATCTCTACACAGTATCATGGAGGAACCAATTTCGGAAGGGAAGGTTCTGCATTTGTGATGACTCGATACTATGATGAAGCCCCTCTGGATGAATACGGTCAGTCTCGTGCAACCTCGATCCTCACCTGTTATTTCCTACAATAGGAGGTTTCTCCTTTTCTTTTTAATATATGTAAGTTACATTATACACTCTTAACTCTTTCTGATGAAATTTCTTTCAGGTCTGTACAAGGAGCCCAAATTTGGACACCTAAGGGACGTGCATCATGCATTGAGATTGTGCCGGAAGGCTTTATTTTATGGGAACCCCTCTACCCAAAATCTGGGGAAAGGTTATGAGGTAAGAATTAACATTACATTTGAACAGGGCAAAGATTTTTAGATAGCACACAGTGGTTGAATCCTTTCTAAGCCAGAGCTAGCAACAAGGATTGAGGTCTTCATCTAGTTGACTAATCTAATTTGGTTGTATGCCATTCTATCATCTAAGTTGCAAAACTGTGGTTTGTATAACAAGGAATTGCAGAAAATGTTATTGGTAAATGATCTGGTATTTCTATCTGCAGGTTGTGATATATGAGAAGCCTGAGAGAAAGGTTTGTGCTGCTTTCCTCACAAACACCAACCCAAGAATAGATGGGACTGTGAACTTCAGAGGTGTAGAATACTCTCTGCCTCGCCGTTCTATCAGTATCCTACCGGATTGTAAGACCGTAGTCTTCAACAGTCAGAGGGTAATATAGTATACAAACTCTACTTGGTCAAATTTTTTCCCTAAAGAAAAAGGAAATTGTTGAGGATAGGCCTAAATTTATGTCGTAAATGCCAGTTGATAGTTCATTGTTCATGTGAGCATGCTAAATATGAGTTATCCAAGAAGTAAGAACTAATATAGTTTTATTTATATTTTATCATTTTATTAAAGAAAATAATTACAGGTGAGAGAAATAACTCTTTTGTGGATGTTAACAGACAATGGCTCAGCACAATGCAAGGACATTCCATACGGCGAAAGAAACCACTGAGAAGAACAAATGGTGGATGTATCAAGAATATATCCCAAAATTTCGTGATACCAAAGTTACCTCAAGGCAGCCCTTGGAACTAATGAACATGACCAAGGACACTACAGACTATCTGTGGTACACCACAAGGTGAGAAAACCTTATAAGAAAATCCTCATGGAAATATACTTCCTTTTACCTTCACAAGAGATTCTGTGAAAAAATGAAATCATCACCCTGGAGTAGATGTATCCTGGCTTGGACAAGTTTTTGAACCTTAGTATGGATTCCCCCACACAATCTATTTCAGGACTGGAAGTTTAGACAGCTTACTGCTTAGATGCTACGTGTATCTTATAATACTCCAAATAACAAAATCTTGGTGGTTGTTCTTTTATTACATAAATACAGCTTTAAGTTGGACAGTGAAGATTTACCCATGCGTCATGACATCCGCCCGGTGCTCCAAGTGTCCAGCCTTGGTCATGCAATACATGCCTTTGTCAATGGCTTTTACATAGGTATATCCTATTTGTTCCTTTCCTTTGTATCCCTACATGCTGTCAAAGTAATTGTTTCAAGTTTAGTTTTACCAGTCACCGGACTTGTATCACTCCTGTTGCCAGCTCTGTTTACAATGCATTGGTTTCACCAAGTTTCATGCATATATAGTCCCTAATACCAAAATACAGCTATTTTGATGCTCACTTTTGCAACACATCTATCAGGAACCGGACATGGGAGCCATGTCGAAAAAAGTTTTGTGTTCACAAAGCCAATGGATCTAAATCGAGGATATAACCACATTACCATTTTGGGATTGACAATTGGATTGCCGGTAAAGATTTGAAATAGTCGAATTATGGCACAAATGATGTCTGCTGCTTCTGAGACAAAATGGACCTTCCGATGGTTATTCTTCTCTTTTTATCTCTAAGGACTGATATCGTCCCTCTCTTCTGTAGAATAGCGGAGCATACTTGGAACATAGACTTGCTGGTGTTCACACTGTAGGCATCCAAGGTCTCAACGCTGGGACTTTGGATTTGTCAAACAACCGGTGGGGGCATCGGGTACTAATGTTTGCCTCTAATGCTTATGCTTGTTCTGTTAACAGAAAGAACTGGACCAAAAATCATACGTAGAAACAAACAGGTGATTAGTTAAGCTGAAATTGTTATCCCGCAGGTGGGATTGGATGGAGAAAGGTTGGGTATCTTCACTGAGGGGGGACTGAAAAATGTTCAGTGGACGGAGGCTAAGAGTGACACGCCAGCCACATGGTACAAGGTATAAGAACATGATCTTTATTTCATTGTAAAATTAATCAAATCATTGATGAGTAACATGATCACTGTATAATCAATTCAATGAATAAGCAACAGTTTTATCTCCTGTTGATTAAACTTCTCTTAAGTTCCTCTAAATAACAAATGCAGGGTGGTTTTATAAGCTCCCTCTTCCATCAAAAAAACATCTCTTAAGTTCAGTTCTTACTCTATTCAGAGCCATTGTCTTCTAAGCACAGATATTATTCTATAGAGTTCAAATTACTCACCCTAATCATAATGGTTAGGTTAATTCTAAACATATAACAGCTGGAACTAAAAGATTCTAATGTAGTCCTAATCAAAAAAAGAAGGAAGAAAGAAATATACTAGAGCTGTCATACACTTGATGTCGATAGCTTGTGAGACTTACTCATGGATCTAATCGTTTTTCAGAGATATTTTGATGCTCCCAGAGGAAATGACCCGGTCTCTCTAAATATGACCAGCATGGGGAAAGGACGGGCATGGGTCAATGGCGAGTGCATCGGCCGTTACTGGGTGTCCTACCTTGATCCTTATGGAAAGCCTTCTCAGTCAACGTAAGTACCAAGCCCATGTTTTCTGATAAACAAATACTTGTATTAGCTCACATGCATCACTGCTGTAAGCCATCAAATTCATGTGTTAATACTAATACCAAAAGATGCCATGAAACTTGGAACAATGCAAATCAGGTACCATGTCCCCCGCTCCTGGTTGAAGCCAAAAGACAACCTTCTTGTCCTCTTTGAAGAGCAAGGAGGGAAGCCAGAGGACATAATAATCATGACCGCAAAGAGGAACAACATCTGTGCCTTTGTCTCCGAGGACCATCCTCCCAGTGCCAGGTCATTTCAAATGAAGGGCAATGAGCTCCAGACTATCGAAGATGCCAAGCCAAAGGCTCACTTGAAGTGTGACAGCAAGAAGGTGATCCAGGCCATTGTCTTTGCTAGCTTCGGGAACCCCACTGGACCATGTGGCAACTACACCATTGGGTCTTGTCATGCACCACAGACTTGGAGCATCATTGAGAAGGTAATGCTTCTGCTAACACTGCACTTTCACATCTATTTGACAATAATGGCTATATAAATGCTCTGAACTAAGTTTGGCAACTATGTTTAGTTAGTCTATGCATAGATCTAAGGAAGCATCTACCTAAAAGTTTGCTTCTCTTTTCATTCTTCACCTTTTATATGTGTGTGTGTCTCTATATATATAAACTCAATTTTGATTGGCAATGCTGGATGGTTGGCTTGCATAATCTTATGGCAGACTAGTTTTTCTCAGCAAACATATGTATAGAATGTTATGTTCATCCAAACAAACATTACCATAGTAAGTTTTTTGATTGTCTGCTTCAGAGCTTTGCTGCTTTTCTCTTTGTTTACCATCTTATGTCAACTCAGTTGAATGCATTTCTTCAACCAATCAGGAATGCTTGGGGAAGAGTTCCTGTGTGTTACCAGTTTCAGCCCAAGCCTATGGGGCAGATCCCAAGTGCCCTGGCACAACAAACACTCTCACAGTCCAAGTTAAATGTGCGAAGAAGGACAATGCTGCAGGTGATGCAGGAAATATTGGGTGATATGCTGGTTCTTAGACTACTTTTATTTGAGAATCTTGTTATGAGATGTAACAATGAAACCCAAGTGGGTCACATTACATTTCATTCTGAGCAATATACTACAATAATTGGGGAATGAATCTGCTCATCAATGATGAGATTCTCTTCTTTCGGAGTAGGAGATTGCCCTGTTGTAATTTTTCTTTTCCTTTTCAAGGGTTTGGCAAAAGTTTTGGCAATGCAAATCCTATTCATTTCATCATTCGAACTATACACATCCTCATTTGAAGTTCTAGTTCCAATTCAATTTTAAAAAATACATTTGACCATTAAACTAGCTGATTGTTCAGGCACACTCAAAGACGAGAGACTGCTAAGAACATGCTTAATGAAGAATATTATACAAACAAAATAGGAAGCTTCCTACTTTGCAGCCAAGGATCATACTTTGTTATTTATTTTTCTTTTTAAGTCTAGAGTAAGCATTAAATCAAGCTAGCTCAGAACCTTTGGCACTATCTCAATTTATATAAACTTGGATTTGCCACTCCTTCATGCCATTTCAACACAATTATAGCTCTCTTCAAATACCATGTCTAGTCTTCATTTTAATGACCAAACCATCTATATTGTCTATGAGGTGCAAGCTATATCAGCTCTAAGGTGGATTTTTATAGATTTCTCCATAATTTTTTAACAACCAAGAACCTCATCCAAAAAGGCTAGCCAAAAGGTGTTATTTGGGTTCCTTGGCCATGTATAAATATCTAACATTTATCTAGTGCATAGCCAATCTGGGACTAACCACATGCCCATA
>NC_143205.1:24390000-24395000 GCF_051530095.1 Phoenix dactylifera
GGTTTAGGGTTTAGGGTTTAGGGTTTAGGGTTTAGGGTTTAGGGTTTAGGGTTTAGGGTTTAGGGTTTAGGGTTTAGGGTTTAGGGTTTAGGGTTTAGGGTTTAGGGTTTAGGGTTTAGGGTTTAGGGTTTAGGGTTTAGGGTTTAGGGTTTAGGGTTTAGGGTTTAGGGTTTAGGGTTTAGGGTTTAGGGTTTAGGGTTTAGGGTTTAGGGTTTAGGGTTTAGGGTTTAGGGTTTAGGGTTTAGGGTTTAGGGTTTAGGGTTTAGGGTTTAGGGTTTAGGGTTTAGGGTTTAGGGTTTAGGGTTTAGGGTTTAGGGTTTAGGGTTTAGGGTTTAGGGTTTAGGGTTTAGGGTTTAGGGTTTAGGGTTTAGGGTTTAGGGTTTAGGGTTTAGGGTTTAGGGTTTAGGGTTTAGGGTTTAGGGTTTAGGGTTTAGGGTTTAGGGTTTAGGGTTTAGGGTTTAGGGTTTAGGGTTTAGGGTTTAGGGTTTAGGGTTTAGGGTTTAGGGTTTAGGGTTTAGGGTTTAGGGTTTAGGGTTTAGGGTTTAGGGTTTAGGGTTTAGGGTTTAGGGTTTAGGGTTTAGGGTTTAGGGTTTAGGGTTTAGGGTTTAGGGTTTAGGGTTTAGGGTTTAGGGTTTAGGGTTTAGGGTTTAGGGTTTAGGGTTTAGGGTTTAGGGTTTAGGGTTTAGGGTTTAGGGTTTAGGGTTTAGGGTTTAGGGTTTAGGGTTTAGGGTTTAGGGTTTAGGGTTTAGGGTTTAGGGTTTAGGGTTTAGGGTTTAGGGTTTAGGGTTTAGGGTTTAGGGTTTAGGGTTTAGGGTTTAGGGTTTAGGGTTTAGGGTTTAGGGTTTAGGGTTTAGGGTTTAGGGTTTAGGGTTTAGGGTTTAGGGTTTAGGGTTTAGGGTTTAGGGTTTAGGGTTTAGGGTTTAGGGTTTAGGGTTTAGGGTTTAGGGTTTAGGGTTTAGGGTTTAGGGTTTAGGGTTTAGGGTTTAGGGTTTAGGGTTTAGGGTTTAGGGTTTAGGGTTTAGGGTTTAGGGTTTAGGGTTTAGGGTTTAGGGTTTAGGGTTTAGGGTTTAGGGTTTAGGGTTTAGGGTTTAGGGTTTAGGGTTTAGGGTTTAGGGTTTAGGGTTTAGGGTTTAGGGTTTAGGGTTTAGGGTTTAGGGTTTAGGGTTTAGGGTTTAGGGTTTAGGGTTTAGGGTTTAGGGTTTAGGGTTTAGGGTTTAGGGTTTAGGGTTTAGGGTTTAGGGTTTAGGGTTTAGGGTTTAGGGTTTAGGGTTTAGGGTTTAGGGTTTAGGGTTTAGGGTTTAGGGTTTAGGGTTTAGGGTTTAGGGTTTAGGGTTTAGGGTTTAGGGTTTAGGGTTTAGGGTTTAGGGTTTAGGGTTTAGGGTTTAGGGTTTAGGGTTTAGGGTTTAGGGTTTAGGGTTTAGGGTTTAGGGTTTAGGGTTTAGGGTTTAGGGTTTAGGGTTTAGGGTTTAGGGTTTAGGGTTTAGGGTTTAGGGTTTAGGGTTTAGGGTTTAGGGTTTAGGGTTTAGGGTTTAGGGTTTAGGGTTTAGGGTTTAGGGTTTAGGGTTTAGGGTTTAGGGTTTAGGGTTTAGGGTTTAGGGTTTAGGGTTTAGGGTTTAGGGTTTAGGGTTTAGGGTTTAGGGTTTAGGGTTTAGGGTTTAGGGTTTAGGGTTTAGGGTTTAGGGTTTAGGGTTTAGGGTTTAGGGTTTAGGGTTTAGGGTTTAGGGTTTAGGGTTTAGGGTTTAGGGTTTAGGGTTTAGGGTTTAGGGTTTAGGGTTTAGGGTTTAGGGTTTAGGGTTTAGGGTTTAGGGTTTAGGGTTTAGGGTTTAGGGTTTAGGGTTTAGGGTTTAGGGTTTAGGGTTTAGGGTTTAGGGTTTAGGGTTTAGGGTTTAGGGTTTAGGGTTTAGGGTTTAGGGTTTAGGGTTTAGGGTTTAGGGTTTAGGGTTTAGGGTTTAGGGTTTAGGGTTTAGGGTTTAGGGTTTAGGGTTTAGGGTTTAGGGTTTAGGGTTTAGGGTTTAGGGTTTAGGGTTTAGGGTTTAGGGTTTAGGGTTTAGGGTTTAGGGTTTAGGGTTTAGGGTTTAGGGTTTAGGGTTTAGGGTTTAGGGTTTAGGGTTTAGGGTTTAGGGTTTAGGGTTTAGGGTTTAGGGTTTAGGGTTTAGGGTTTAGGGTTTAGGGTTTAGGGTTTAGGGTTTAGGGTTTAGGGTTTAGGGTTTAGGGTTTAGGGTTTAGGGTTTAGGGTTTAGGGTTTAGGGTTTAGGGTTTAGGGTTTAGGGTTTAGGGTTTAGGGTTTAGGGTTTAGGGTTTAGGGTTTAGGGTTTAGGGTTTAGGGTTTAGGGTTTAGGGTTTAGGGTTTAGGGTTTAGGGTTTAGGGTTTAGGGTTTAGGGTTTAGGGTTTAGGGTTTAGGGTTTAGGGTTTAGGGTTTAGGGTTTAGGGTTTAGGGTTTAGGGTTTAGGGTTTAGGGTTTAGGGTTTAGGGTTTAGGGTTTAGGGTTTAGGGTTTAGGGTTTAGGGTTTAGGGTTTAGGGTTTAGGGTTTAGGGTTTAGGGTTTAGGGTTTAGGGTTTAGGGTTTAGGGTTTAGGGTTTAGGGTTTAGGGTTTAGGGTTTAGGGTTTAGGGTTTAGGGTTTAGGGTTTAGGGTTTAGGGTTTAGGGTTTAGGGTTTAGGGTTTAGGGTTTAGGGTTTAGGGTTTAGGGTTTAGGGTTTAGGGTTTAGGGTTTAGGGTTTAGGGTTTAGGGTTTAGGGTTTAGGGTTTAGGGTTTAGGGTTTAGGGTTTAGGGTTTAGGGTTTAGGGTTTAGGGTTTAGGGTTTAGGGTTTAGGGTTTAGGGTTTAGGGTTTAGGGTTTAGGGTTTAGGGTTTAGGGTTTAGGGTTTAGGGTTTAGGGTTTAGGGTTTAGGGTTTAGGGTTTAGGGTTTAGGGTTTAGGGTTTAGGGTTTAGGGTTTAGGGTTTAGGGTTTAGGGTTTAGGGTTTAGGGTTTAGGGTTTAGGGTTTAGGGTTTAGGGTTTAGGGTTTAGGGTTTAGGGTTTAGGGTTTAGGGTTTAGGGTTTAGGGTTTAGGGTTTAGGGTTTAGGGTTTAGGGTTTAGGGTTTAGGGTTTAGGGTTTAGGGTTTAGGGTTTAGGGTTTAGGGTTTAGGGTTTAGGGTTTAGGGTTTAGGGTTTAGGGTTTAGGGTTTAGGGTTTAGGGTTTAGGGTTTAGGGTTTAGGGTTTAGGGTTTAGGGTTTAGGGTTTAGGGTTTAGGGTTTAGGGTTTAGGGTTTAGGGTTTAGGGTTTAGGGTTTAGGGTTTAGGGTTTAGGGTTTAGGGTTTAGGGTTTAGGGTTTAGGGTTTAGGGTTTAGGGTTTAGGGTTTAGGGTTTAGGGTTTAGGGTTTAGGGTTTAGGGTTTAGGGTGGTTTAGGGTTTAGGGTTTAGGGTTTAGGGTTTAGGGTTTAGGGTTTAGGGTTTAGGGTTTAGGGTTTAGGGTTTAGGGTTTAGGGTTTAGGGTTTAGGGTTTAGGGTTTAGGGTTTAGGGTTTAGGGTTTAGGGTTTAGGGTTTAGGGTTTAGGGTTTAGGGTTTAGGGTTTAGGGTTTAGGGTTTAGGGTTTAGGGTTTAGGGTTTAGGGTTTAGGGTTTAGGGTTTAGGGTTTAGGGTTTAGGGTTTAGGGTTTAGGGTTTAGGGTTTAGGGTTTAGGGTTTAGGGTTTAGGGTTTAGGGTTTAGGGTTTAGGGTTTAGGGTTTAGGGTTTAGGGTTTAGGGTTTAGGGTTTAGGGTTTAGGGTTTAGGGTTTAGGGTTTAGGGTTTAGGGTTTAGGGTTTAGGGTTTAGGGTTTAGGGTTTAGGGTTTAGGGTTTAGGGTTTAGGGTTTAGGGTTTAGGGTTTAGGGTTTAGGGTTTAGGGTTTAGGGTTTAGGGTTTAGGGTTTAGGGTTTAGGGTTTAGGGTTTAGGGTTTAGGGTTTAGGGTTTAGGGTTTAGGGTTTAGGGTTTAGGGTTTAGGGTTTAGGGTTTAGGGTTTAGGGTTTAGGGTTTAGGGTTTAGGGTTTAGGGTTTAGGGTTTAGGGTTTAGGGTTTAGGGTTTAGGGTTTAGGGTTTAGGGTTTAGGGTTTAGGGTTTAGGGTTTAGGGTTTAGGGTTTAGGGTTTAGGGTTTAGGGTTTAGGGTTTAGGGTTTAGGGTTTAGGGTTTAGGGTTTAGGGTTTAGGGTTTAGGGTTTAGGGTTTAGGGTTTAGGGTTTAGGGTTTAGGGTTTAGGGTTTAGGGTTTAGGGTTTAGGGTTTAGGGTTTAGGGTTTAGGGTTTAGGGTTTAGGGTTTAGGGTTTAGGGTTTAGGGTTTAGGGTTTAGGGTTTAGGGTTTAGGGTTTAGGGTTTAGGGTTTAGGGTTTAGGGTTTAGGGTTTAGGGTTTAGGGTTTAGGGTTTAGGGTTTAGGGTTTAGGGTTTAGGGTTTAGGGTTTAGGGTTTAGGGTTTAGGGTTTAGGGTTTAGGGTTTAGGGTTTAGGGTTTAGGGTTTAGGGTTTAGGGTTTAGGGTTTAGGGTTTAGGGTTTAGGGTTTAGGGTTTAGGGTTTAGGGTTTAGGGTTTAGGGTTTAGGGTTTAGGGTTTAGGGTTTAGGGTTTAGGGTTTAGGGTTTAGGGTTTAGGGTTTAGGGTTTAGGGTTTAGGGTTTAGGGTTTAGGGTTTAGGGTTTAGGGTTTAGGGTTTAGGGTTTAGGGTTTAGGGTTTAGGGTTTAGGGTTTAGGGTTTAGGGTTTAGGGTTTAGGGTTTAGGGTTTAGGGTTTAGGGTTTAGGGTTTAGGGTTTAGGGTTTAGGGTTTAGGGTTTAGGGTTTAGGGTTTAGGGTTTAGGGTTTAGGGTTTAGGGTTTAGGGTTTAGGGTTTAGGGTTTAGGGTTTAGGGTTTAGGGTTTAGGGTTTAGGGTTTAGGGTTTAGGGTTTAGGGTTTAGGGTTTAGGGTTTAGGGTTTAGGGTTTAGGGTTTAGGGTTTAGGGTTTAGGGTTTAGGGTTTAGGGTTTAGGGTTTAGGGTTTAGGGTTTAGGGTTTA
>NC_143205.1:24400000-24422500 GCF_051530095.1 Phoenix dactylifera
GTTTAGGGTTTAGGGTTTAGGGTTTAGGGTTTAGGGTTTAGGGTTTAGGGTTTAGGGTTTAGGGTTTAGGGTTTAGGGTTTAGGGTTTAGGGTTTAGGGTTTAGGGTTTAGGGTTTAGGGTTTAGGGTTTAGGGTTTAGGGTTTAGGGTTTAGGGTTTAGGGTTTAGGGTTTAGGGTTTAGGGTTTAGGGTTTAGGGTTTAGGGTTTAGGGTTTAGGGTTTAGGGTTTAGGGTTTAGGGTTTAGGGTTTAGGGTTTAGGGTTTAGGGTTTAGGGTTTAGGGTTTAGGGTTTAGGGTTTAGGGTTTAGGGTTTAGGGTTTAGGGTTTAGGGTTTAGGGTTTAGGGTTTAGGGTTTAGGGTTTAGGGTTTAGGGTTTAGGGTTTAGGGTTTAGGGTTTAGGGTTTAGGGTTTAGGGTTTAGGGTTTAGGGTTTAGGGTTTAGGGTTTAGGGTTTAGGGTTTAGGGTTTAGGGTTTAGGGTTTAGGGTTTAGGGTTTAGGGTTTAGGGTTTAGGGTTTAGGGTTTAGGGTTTAGGGTTTAGGGTTTAGGGTTTAGGGTTTAGGGTTTAGGGTTTAGGGTTTAGGGTTTAGGGTTTAGGGTTTAGGGTTTAGGGTTTAGGGTTTAGGGTTTAGGGTTTAGGGTTTAGGGTTTAGGGTTTAGGGTTTAGGGTTTAGGGTTTAGGGTTTAGGGTTTAGGGTTTAGGGTTTAGGGTTTAGGGTTTAGGGTTTAGGGTTTAGGGTTTAGGGTTTAGGGTTTAGGGTTTAGGGTTTAGGGTTTAGGGTTTAGGGTTTAGGGTTTAGGGTTTAGGGTTTAGGGTTTAGGGTTTAGGGTTTAGGGTTTAGGGTTTAGGGTTTAGGGTTTAGGGTTTAGGGTTTAGGGTTTAGGGTTTAGGGTTTAGGGTTTAGGGTTTAGGGTTTAGGGTTTAGGGTTTAGGGTTTAGGGTTTAGGGTTTAGGGTTTAGGGTTTAGGGTTTAGGGTTTAGGGTTTAGGGTTTAGGGTTTAGGGTTTAGGGTTTAGGGTTTAGGGTTTAGGGTTTAGGGTTTAGGGTTTAGGGTTTAGGGTTTAGGGTTTAGGGTTTAGGGTTTAGGGTTTAGGGTTTAGGGTTTAGGGTTTAGGGTTTAGGGTTTAGGGTTTAGGGTTTAGGGTTTAGGGTTTAGGGTTTAGGGTTTAGGGTTTAGGGTTTAGGGTTTAGGGTTTAGGGTTTAGGGTTTAGGGTTTAGGGTTTAGGGTTTAGGGTTTAGGGTTTAGGGTTTAGGGTTTAGGGTTTAGGGTTTAGGGTTTAGGGTTTAGGGTTTAGGGTTTAGGGTTTAGGGTTTAGGGTTTAGGGTTTAGGGTTTAGGGTTTAGGGTTTAGGGTTTAGGGTTTAGGGTTTAGGGTTTAGGGTTTAGGGTTTAGGGTTTAGGGTTTAGGGTTTAGGGTTTAGGGTTTAGGGTTTAGGGTTTAGGGTTTAGGGTTTAGGGTTTAGGGTTTAGGGTTTAGGGTTTAGGGTTTAGGGTTTAGGGTTTAGGGTTTAGGGTTTAGGGTTTAGGGTTTAGGGTTTAGGGTTTAGGGTTTAGGGTTTAGGGTTTAGGGTTTAGGGTTTAGGGTTTAGGGTTTAGGGTTTAGGGTTTAGGGTTTAGGGTTTAGGGTTTAGGGTTTAGGGTTTAGGGTTTAGGGTTTAGGGTTTAGGGTTTAGGGTTTAGGGTTTAGGGTTTAGGGTTTAGGGTTTAGGGTTTAGGGTTTAGGGTTTAGGGTTTAGGGTTTAGGGTTTAGGGTTTAGGGTTTAGGGTTTAGGGTTTAGGGTTTAGGGTTTAGGGTTTAGGGTTTAGGGTTTAGGGTTTAGGGTTTAGGGTTTAGGGTTTAGGGTTTAGGGTTTAGGGTTTAGGGTTTAGGGTTTAGGGTTTAGGGTTTAGGGTTTAGGGTTTAGGGTTTAGGGTTTAGGGTTTAGGGTTTAGGGTTTAGGGTTTAGGGTTTAGGGTTTAGGGTTTAGGGTTTAGGGTTTAGGGTTTAGGGTTTAGGGTTTAGGGTTTAGGGTTTAGGGTTTAGGGTTTAGGGTTTAGGGTTTAGGGTTTAGGGTTTAGGGTTTAGGGTTTAGGGTTTAGGGTTTAGGGTTTAGGGTTTAGGGTTTAGGGTTTAGGGTTTAGGGTTTAGGGTTTAGGGTTTAGGGTTTAGGGTTTAGGGTTTAGGGTTTAGGGTTTAGGGTTTAGGGTTTAGGGTTTAGGGTTTAGGGTTTAGGGTTTAGGGTTTAGGGTTTAGGGTTTAGGGTTTAGGGTTTAGGGTTTAGGGTTTAGGGTTTAGGGTTTAGGGTTTAGGGTTTAGGGTTTAGGGTTTAGGGTTTAGGGTTTAGGGTTTAGGGTTTAGGGTTTAGGGTTTAGGGTTTAGGGTTTAGGGTTTAGGGTTTAGGGTTTAGGGTTTAGGGTTTAGGGTTTAGGGTTTAGGGTTTAGGGTTTAGGGTTTAGGGTTTAGGGTTTAGGGTTTAGGGTTTAGGGTTTAGGGTTTAGGGTTTAGGGTTTAGGGTTTAGGGTTTAGGGTTTAGGGTTTAGGGTTTAGGGTTTAGGGTTTAGGGTTTAGGGTTTAGGGTTTAGGGTTTAGGGTTTAGGGTTTAGGGTTTAGGGTTTAGGGTTTAGGGTTTAGGGTTTAGGGTTTAGGGTTTAGGGTTTAGGGTTTAGGGTTTAGGGTTTAGGGTTTAGGGTTTAGGGTTTAGGGTTTAGGGTTTAGGGTTTAGGGTTTAGGGTTTAGGGTTTAGGGTTTAGGGTTTAGGGTTTAGGGTTTAGGGTTTAGGGTTTAGGGTTTAGGGTTTAGGGTTTAGGGTTTAGGGTTTAGGGTTTAGGGTTTAGGGTTTAGGGTTTAGGGTTTAGGGTTTAGGGTTTAGGGTTTAGGGTTTAGGGTTTAGGGTTTAGGGTTTAGGGTTTAGGGTTTAGGGTTTAGGGTTTAGGGTTTAGGGTTTAGGGTTTAGGGTTTAGGGTTTAGGGTTTAGGGTTTAGGGTTTAGGGTTTAGGGTTTAGGGTTTAGGGTTTAGGGTTTAGGGTTTAGGGTTTAGGGTTTAGGGTTTAGGGTTTAGGGTTTAGGGTTTAGGGTTTAGGGTTTAGGGTTTAGGGTTTAGGGTTTAGGGTTTAGGGTTTAGGGTTTAGGGTTTAGGGTTTAGGGTTTAGGGTTTAGGGTTTAGGGTTTAGGGTTTAGGGTTTAGGGTTTAGGGTTTAGGGTTTAGGGTTTAGGGTTTAGGGTTTAGGGTTTAGGGTTTAGGGTTTAGGGTTTAGGGTTTAGGGTTTAGGGTTTAGGGTTTAGGGTTTAGGGTTTAGGGTTTAGGGTTTAGGGTTTAGGGTTTAGGGTTTAGGGTTTAGGGTTTAGGGTTTAGGGTTTAGGGTTTAGGGTTTAGGGTTTAGGGTTTAGGGTTTAGGGTTTAGGGTTTAGGGTTTAGGGTTTAGGGTTTAGGGTTTAGGGTTTAGGGTTTAGGGTTTAGGGTTTAGGGTTTAGGGTTTAGGGTTTAGGGTTTAGGGTTTAGGGTTTAGGGTTTAGGGTTTAGGGTTTAGGGTTTAGGGTTTAGGGTTTAGGGTTTAGGGTTTAGGGTTTAGGGTTTAGGGTTTAGGGTTTAGGGTTTAGGGTTTAGGGTTTAGGGTTTAGGGTTTAGGGTTTAGGGTTTAGGGTTTAGGGTTTAGGGTTTAGGGTTTAGGGTTTAGGGTTTAGGGTTTAGGGTTTAGGGTTTAGGGTTTAGGGTTTAGGGTTTAGGGTTTAGGGTTTAGGGTTTAGGGTTTAGGGTTTAGGGTTTAGGGTTTAGGGTTTAGGGTTTAGGGTTTAGGGTTTAGGGTTTAGGGTTTAGGGTTTAGGGTTTAGGGTTTAGGGTTTAGGGTTTAGGGTTTAGGGTTTAGGGTTTAGGGTTTAGGGTTTAGGGTTTAGGGTTTAGGGTTTAGGGTTTAGGGTTTAGGGTTTAGGGTTTAGGGTTTAGGGTTTAGGGTTTAGGGTTTAGGGTTTAGGGTTTAGGGTTTAGGGTTTAGGGTTTAGGGTTTAGGGTTTAGGGTTTAGGGTTTAGGGTTTAGGGTTTAGGGTTTAGGGTTTAGGGTTTAGGGTTTAGGGTTTAGGGTTTAGGGTTTAGGGTTTAGGGTTTAGGGTTTAGGGTTTAGGGTTTAGGGTTTAGGGTTTAGGGTTTAGGGTTTAGGGTTTAGGGTTTAGGGTTTAGGGTTTAGGGTTTAGGGTTTAGGGTTTAGGGTTTAGGGTTTAGGGTTTAGGGTTTAGGGTTTAGGGTTTAGGGTTTAGGGTTTAGGGTTTAGGGTTTAGGGTTTAGGGTTTAGGGTTTAGGGTTTAGGGTTTAGGGTTTAGGGTTTAGGGTTTAGGGTTTAGGGTTTAGGGTTTAGGGTTTAGGGTTTAGGGTTTAGGGTTTAGGGTTTAGGGTTTAGGGTTTAGGGTTTAGGGTTTAGGGTTTAGGGTTTAGGGTTTAGGGTTTAGGGTTTAGGGTTTAGGGTTTAGGGTTTAGGGTTTAGGGTTTAGGGTTTAGGGTTTAGGGTTTAGGGTTTAGGGTTTAGGGTTTAGGGTTTAGGGTTTAGGGTTTAGGGTTTAGGGTTTAGGGTTTAGGGTTTAGGGTTTAGGGTTTAGGGTTTAGGGTTTAGGGTTTAGGGTTTAGGGTTTAGGGTTTAGGGTTTAGGGTTTAGGGTTTAGGGTTTAGGGTTTAGGGTTTAGGGTTTAGGGTTTAGGGTTTAGGGTTTAGGGTTTAGGGTTTAGGGTTTAGGGTTTAGGGTTTAGGGTTTAGGGTTTAGGGTTTAGGGTTTAGGGTTTAGGGTTTAGGGTTTAGGGTTTAGGGTTTAGGGTTTAGGGTTTAGGGTTTAGGGTTTAGGGTTTAGGGTTTAGGGTTTAGGGTTTAGGGTTTAGGGTTTAGGGTTTAGGGTTTAGGGTTTAGGGTTTAGGGTTTAGGGTTTAGGGTTTAGGGTTTAGGGTTTAGGGTTTAGGGTTTAGGGTTTAGGGTTTAGGGTTTAGGGTTTAGGGTTTAGGGTTTAGGGTTTAGGGTTTAGGGTTTAGGGTTTAGGGTTTAGGGTTTAGGGTTTAGGGTTTAGGGTTTAGGGTTTAGGGTTTAGGGTTTAGGGTTTAGGGTTTAGGGTTTAGGGTTTAGGGTTTAGGGTTTAGGGTTTAGGGTTTAGGGTTTAGGGTTTAGGGTTTAGGGTTTAGGGTTTAGGGTTTAGGGTTTAGGGTTTAGGGTTTAGGGTTTAGGGTTTAGGGTTTAGGGTTTAGGGTTTAGGGTTTAGGGTTTAGGGTTTAGGGTTTAGGGTTTAGGGTTTAGGGTTTAGGGTTTAGGGTTTAGGGTTTAGGGTTTAGGGTTTAGGGTTTAGGGTTTAGGGTTTAGGGTTTAGGGTTTAGGGTTTAGGGTTTAGGGTTTAGGGTTTAGGGTTTAGGGTTTAGGGTTTAGGGTTTAGGGTTTAGGGTTTAGGGTTTAGGGTTTAGGGTTTAGGGTTTAGGGTTTAGGGTTTAGGGTTTAGGGTTTAGGGTTTAGGGTTTAGGGTTTAGGGTTTAGGGTTTAGGGTTTAGGGTTTAGGGTTTAGGGTTTAGGGTTTAGGGTTTAGGGTTTAGGGTTTAGGGTTTAGGGTTTAGGGTTTAGGGTTTAGGGTTTAGGGTTTAGGGTTTAGGGTTTAGGGTTTAGGGTTTAGGGTTTAGGGTTTAGGGTTTAGGGTTTAGGGTTTAGGGTTTAGGGTTTAGGGTTTAGGGTTTAGGGTTTAGGGTTTAGGGTTTAGGGTTTAGGGTTTAGGGTTTAGGGTTTAGGGTTTAGGGTTTAGGGTTTAGGGTTTAGGGTTTAGGGTTTAGGGTTTAGGGTTTAGGGTTTAGGGTTTAGGGTTTAGGGTTTAGGGTTTAGGGTTTAGGGTTTAGGGTTTAGGGTTTAGGGTTTAGGGTTTAGGGTTTAGGGTTTAGGGTTTAGGGTTTAGGGTTTAGGGTTTAGGGTTTAGGGTTTAGGGTTTAGGGTTTAGGGTTTAGGGTTTAGGGTTTAGGGTTTAGGGTTTAGGGTTTAGGGTTTAGGGTTTAGGGTTTAGGGTTTAGGGTTTAGGGTTTAGGGTTTAGGGTTTAGGGTTTAGGGTTTAGGGTTTAGGGTTTAGGGTTTAGGGTTTAGGGTTTAGGGTTTAGGGTTTAGGGTTTAGGGTTTAGGGTTTAGGGTTTAGGGTTTAGGGTTTAGGGTTTAGGGTTTAGGGTTTAGGGTTTAGGGTTTAGGGTTTAGGGTTTAGGGTTTAGGGTTTAGGGTTTAGGGTTTAGGGTTTAGGGTTTAGGGTTTAGGGTTTAGGGTTTAGGGTTTAGGGTTTAGGGTTTAGGGTTTAGGGTTTAGGGTTTAGGGTTTAGGGTTTAGGGTTTAGGGTTTAGGGTTTAGGGTTTAGGGTTTAGGGTTTAGGGTTTAGGGTTTAGGGTTTAGGGTTTAGGGTTTAGGGTTTAGGGTTTAGGGTTTAGGGTTTAGGGTTTAGGGTTTAGGGTTTAGGGTTTAGGGTTTAGGGTTTAGGGTTTAGGGTTTAGGGTTTAGGGTTTAGGGTTTAGGGTTTAGGGTTTAGGGTTTAGGGTTTAGGGTTTAGGGTTTAGGGTTTAGGGTTTAGGGTTTAGGGTTTAGGGTTTAGGGTTTAGGGTTTAGGGTTTAGGGTTTAGGGTTTAGGGTTTAGGGTTTAGGGTTTAGGGTTTAGGGTTTAGGGTTTAGGGTTTAGGGTTTAGGGTTTAGGGTTTAGGGTTTAGGGTTTAGGGTTTAGGGTTTAGGGTTTAGGGTTTAGGGTTTAGGGTTTAGGGTTTAGGGTTTAGGGTTTAGGGTTTAGGGTTTAGGGTTTAGGGTTTAGGGTTTAGGGTTTAGGGTTTAGGGTTTAGGGTTTAGGGTTTAGGGTTTAGGGTTTAGGGTTTAGGGTTTAGGGTTTAGGGTTTAGGGTTTAGGGTTTAGGGTTTAGGGTTTAGGGTTTAGGGTTTAGGGTTTAGGGTTTAGGGTTTAGGGTTTAGGGTTTAGGGTTTAGGGTTTAGGGTTTAGGGTTTAGGGTTTAGGGTTTAGGGTTTAGGGTTTAGGGTTTAGGGTTTAGGGTTTAGGGTTTAGGGTTTAGGGTTTAGGGTTTAGGGTTTAGGGTTTAGGGTTTAGGGTTTAGGGTTTAGGGTTTAGGGTTTAGGGTTTAGGGTTTAGGGTTTAGGGTTTAGGGTTTAGGGTTTAGGGTTTAGGGTTTAGGGTTTAGGGTTTAGGGTTTAGGGTTTAGGGTTTAGGGTTTAGGGTTTAGGGTTTAGGGTTTAGGGTTTAGGGTTTAGGGTTTAGGGTTTAGGGTTTAGGGTTTAGGGTTTAGGGTTTAGGGTTTAGGGTTTAGGGTTTAGGGTTTAGGGTTTAGGGTTTAGGGTTTAGGGTTTAGGGTTTAGGGTTTAGGGTTTAGGGTTTAGGGTTTAGGGTTTAGGGTTTAGGGTTTAGGGTTTAGGGTTTAGGGTTTAGGGTTTAGGGTTTAGGGTTTAGGGTTTAGGGTTTAGGGTTTAGGGTTTAGGGTTTAGGGTTTAGGGTTTAGGGTTTAGGGTTTAGGGTTTAGGGTTTAGGGTTTAGGGTTTAGGGTTTAGGGTTTAGGGTTTAGGGTTTAGGGTTTAGGGTTTAGGGTTTAGGGTTTAGGGTTTAGGGTTTAGGGTTTAGGGTTTAGGGTTTAGGGTTTAGGGTTTAGGGTTTAGGGTTTAGGGTTTAGGGTTTAGGGTTTAGGGTTTAGGGTTTAGGGTTTAGGGTTTAGGGTTTAGGGTTTAGGGTTTAGGGTTTAGGGTTTAGGGTTTAGGGTTTAGGGTTTAGGGTTTAGGGTTTAGGGTTTAGGGTTTAGGGTTTAGGGTTTAGGGTTTAGGGTTTAGGGTTTAGGGTTTAGGGTTTAGGGTTTAGGGTTTAGGGTTTAGGGTTTAGGGTTTAGGGTTTAGGGTTTAGGGTTTAGGGTTTAGGGTTTAGGGTTTAGGGTTTAGGGTTTAGGGTTTAGGGTTTAGGGTTTAGGGTTTAGGGTTTAGGGTTTAGGGTTTAGGGTTTAGGGTTTAGGGTTTAGGGTTTAGGGTTTAGGGTTTAGGGTTTAGGGTTTAGGGTTTAGGGTTTAGGGTTTAGGGTTTAGGGTTTAGGGTTTAGGGTTTAGGGTTTAGGGTTTAGGGTTTAGGGTTTAGGGTTTAGGGTTTAGGGTTTAGGGTTTAGGGTTTAGGGTTTAGGGTTTAGGGTTTAGGGTTTAGGGTTTAGGGTTTAGGGTTTAGGGTTTAGGGTTTAGGGTTTAGGGTTTAGGGTTTAGGGTTTAGGGTTTAGGGTTTAGGGTTTAGGGTTTAGGGTTTAGGGTTTAGGGTTTAGGGTTTAGGGTTTAGGGTTTAGGGTTTAGGGTTTAGGGTTTAGGGTTTAGGGTTTAGGGTTTAGGGTTTAGGGTTTAGGGTTTAGGGTTTAGGGTTTAGGGTTTAGGGTTTAGGGTTTAGGGTTTAGGGTTTAGGGTTTAGGGTTTAGGGTTTAGGGTTTAGGGTTTAGGGTTTAGGGTTTAGGGTTTAGGGTTTAGGGTTTAGGGTTTAGGGTTTAGGGTTTAGGGTTTAGGGTTTAGGGTTTAGGGTTTAGGGTTTAGGGTTTAGGGTTTAGGGTTTAGGGTTTAGGGTTTAGGGTTTAGGGTTTAGGGTTTAGGGTTTAGGGTTTAGGGTTTAGGGTTTAGGGTTTAGGGTTTAGGGTTTAGGGTTTAGGGTTTAGGGTTTAGGGTTTAGGGTTTAGGGTTTAGGGTTTAGGGTTTAGGGTTTAGGGTTTAGGGTTTAGGGTTTAGGGTTTAGGGTTTAGGGTTTAGGGTTTAGGGTTTAGGGTTTAGGGTTTAGGGTTTAGGGTTTAGGGTTTAGGGTTTAGGGTTTAGGGTTTAGGGTTTAGGGTTTAGGGTTTAGGGTTTAGGGTTTAGGGTTTAGGGTTTAGGGTTTAGGGTTTAGGGTTTAGGGTTTAGGGTTTAGGGTTTAGGGTTTAGGGTTTAGGGTTTAGGGTTTAGGGTTTAGGGTTTAGGGTTTAGGGTTTAGGGTTTAGGGTTTAGGGTTTAGGGTTTAGGGTTTAGGGTTTAGGGTTTAGGGTTTAGGGTTTAGGGTTTAGGGTTTAGGGTTTAGGGTTTAGGGTTTAGGGTTTAGGGTTTAGGGTTTAGGGTTTAGGGTTTAGGGTTTAGGGTTTAGGGTTTAGGGTTTAGGGTTTAGGGTTTAGGGTTTAGGGTTTAGGGTTTAGGGTTTAGGGTTTAGGGTTTAGGGTTTAGGGTTTAGGGTTTAGGGTTTAGGGTTTAGGGTTTAGGGTTTAGGGTTTAGGGTTTAGGGTTTAGGGTTTAGGGTTTAGGGTTTAGGGTTTAGGGTTTAGGGTTTAGGGTTTAGGGTTTAGGGTTTAGGGTTTAGGGTTTAGGGTTTAGGGTTTAGGGTTTAGGGTTTAGGGTTTAGGGTTTAGGGTTTAGGGTTTAGGGTTTAGGGTTTAGGGTTTAGGGTTTAGGGTTTAGGGTTTAGGGTTTAGGGTTTAGGGTTTAGGGTTTAGGGTTTAGGGTTTAGGGTTTAGGGTTTAGGGTTTAGGGTTTAGGGTTTAGGGTTTAGGGTTTAGGGTTTAGGGTTTAGGGTTTAGGGTTTAGGGTTTAGGGTTTAGGGTTTAGGGTTTAGGGTTTAGGGTTTAGGGTTTAGGGTTTAGGGTTTAGGGTTTAGGGTTTAGGGTTTAGGGTTTAGGGTTTAGGGTTTAGGGTTTAGGGTTTAGGGTTTAGGGTTTAGGGTTTAGGGTTTAGGGTTTAGGGTTTAGGGTTTAGGGTTTAGGGTTTAGGGTTTAGGGTTTAGGGTTTAGGGTTTAGGGTTTAGGGTTTAGGGTTTAGGGTTTAGGGTTTAGGGTTTAGGGTTTAGGGTTTAGGGTTTAGGGTTTAGGGTTTAGGGTTTAGGGTTTAGGGTTTAGGGTTTAGGGTTTAGGGTTTAGGGTTTAGGGTTTAGGGTTTAGGGTTTAGGGTTTAGGGTTTAGGGTTTAGGGTTTAGGGTTTAGGGTTTAGGGTTTAGGGTTTAGGGTTTAGGGTTTAGGGTTTAGGGTTTAGGGTTTAGGGTTTAGGGTTTAGGGTTTAGGGTTTAGGGTTTAGGGTTTAGGGTTTAGGGTTTAGGGTTTAGGGTTTAGGGTTTAGGGTTTAGGGTTTAGGGTTTAGGGTTTAGGGTTTAGGGTTTAGGGTTTAGGGTTTAGGGTTTAGGGTTTAGGGTTTAGGGTTTAGGGTTTAGGGTTTAGGGTTTAGGGTTTAGGGTTTAGGGTTTAGGGTTTAGGGTTTAGGGTTTAGGGTTTAGGGTTTAGGGTTTAGGGTTTAGGGTTTAGGGTTTAGGGTTTAGGGTTTAGGGTTTAGGGTTTAGGGTTTAGGGTTTAGGGTTTAGGGTTTAGGGTTTAGGGTTTAGGGTTTAGGGTTTAGGGTTTAGGGTTTAGGGTTTAGGGTTTAGGGTTTAGGGTTTAGGGTTTAGGGTTTAGGGTTTAGGGTTTAGGGTTTAGGGTTTAGGGTTTAGGGTTTAGGGTTTAGGGTTTAGGGTTTAGGGTTTAGGGTTTAGGGTTTAGGGTTTAGGGTTTAGGGTTTAGGGTTTAGGGTTTAGGGTTTAGGGTTTAGGGTTTAGGGTTTAGGGTTTAGGGTTTAGGGTTTAGGGTTTAGGGTTTAGGGTTTAGGGTTTAGGGTTTAGGGTTTAGGGTTTAGGGTTTAGGGTTTAGGGTTTAGGGTTTAGGGTTTAGGGTTTAGGGTTTAGGGTTTAGGGTTTAGGGTTTAGGGTTTAGGGTTTAGGGTTTAGGGTTTAGGGTTTAGGGTTTAGGGTTTAGGGTTTAGGGTTTAGGGTTTAGGGTTTAGGGTTTAGGGTTTAGGGTTTAGGGTTTAGGGTTTAGGGTTTAGGGTTTAGGGTTTAGGGTTTAGGGTTTAGGGTTTAGGGTTTAGGGTTTAGGGTTTAGGGTTTAGGGTTTAGGGTTTAGGGTTTAGGGTTTAGGGTTTAGGGTTTAGGGTTTAGGGTTTAGGGTTTAGGGTTTAGGGTTTAGGGTTTAGGGTTTAGGGTTTAGGGTTTAGGGTTTAGGGTTTAGGGTTTAGGGTTTAGGGTTTAGGGTTTAGGGTTTAGGGTTTAGGGTTTAGGGTTTAGGGTTTAGGGTTTAGGGTTTAGGGTTTAGGGTTTAGGGTTTAGGGTTTAGGGTTTAGGGTTTAGGGTTTAGGGTTTAGGGTTTAGGGTTTAGGGTTTAGGGTTTAGGGTTTAGGGTTTAGGGTTTAGGGTTTAGGGTTTAGGGTTTAGGGTTTAGGGTTTAGGGTTTAGGGTTTAGGGTTTAGGGTTTAGGGTTTAGGGTTTAGGGTTTAGGGTTTAGGGTTTAGGGTTTAGGGTTTAGGGTTTAGGGTTTAGGGTTTAGGGTTTAGGGTTTAGGGTTTAGGGTTTAGGGTTTAGGGTTTAGGGTTTAGGGTTTAGGGTTTAGGGTTTAGGGTTTAGGGTTTAGGGTTTAGGGTTTAGGGTTTAGGGTTTAGGGTTTAGGGTTTAGGGTTTAGGGTTTAGGGTTTAGGGTTTAGGGTTTAGGGTTTAGGGTTTAGGGTTTAGGGTTTAGGGTTTAGGGTTTAGGGTTTAGGGTTTAGGGTTTAGGGTTTAGGGTTTAGGGTTTAGGGTTTAGGGTTTAGGGTTTAGGGTTTAGGGTTTAGGGTTTAGGGTTTAGGGTTTAGGGTTTAGGGTTTAGGGTTTAGGGTTTAGGGTTTAGGGTTTAGGGTTTAGGGTTTAGGGTTTAGGGTTTAGGGTTTAGGGTTTAGGGTTTAGGGTTTAGGGTTTAGGGTTTAGGGTTTAGGGTTTAGGGTTTAGGGTTTAGGGTTTAGGGTTTAGGGTTTAGGGTTTAGGGTTTAGGGTTTAGGGTTTAGGGTTTAGGGTTTAGGGTTTAGGGTTTAGGGTTTAGGGTTTAGGGTTTAGGGTTTAGGGTTTAGGGTTTAGGGTTTAGGGTTTAGGGTTTAGGGTTTAGGGTTTAGGGTTTAGGGTTTAGGGTTTAGGGTTTAGGGTTTAGGGTTTAGGGTTTAGGGTTTAGGGTTTAGGGTTTAGGGTTTAGGGTTTAGGGTTTAGGGTTTAGGGTTTAGGGTTTAGGGTTTAGGGTTTAGGGTTTAGGGTTTAGGGTTTAGGGTTTAGGGTTTAGGGTTTAGGGTTTAGGGTTTAGGGTTTAGGGTTTAGGGTTTAGGGTTTAGGGTTTAGGGTTTAGGGTTTAGGGTTTAGGGTTTAGGGTTTAGGGTTTAGGGTTTAGGGTTTAGGGTTTAGGGTTTAGGGTTTAGGGTTTAGGGTTTAGGGTTTAGGGTTTAGGGTTTAGGGTTTAGGGTTTAGGGTTTAGGGTTTAGGGTTTAGGGTTTAGGGTTTAGGGTTTAGGGTTTAGGGTTTAGGGTTTAGGGTTTAGGGTTTAGGGTTTAGGGTTTAGGGTTTAGGGTTTAGGGTTTAGGGTTTAGGGTTTAGGGTTTAGGGTTTAGGGTTTAGGGTTTAGGGTTTAGGGTTTAGGGTTTAGGGTTTAGGGTTTAGGGTTTAGGGTTTAGGGTTTAGGGTTTAGGGTTTAGGGTTTAGGGTTTAGGGTTTAGGGTTTAGGGTTTAGGGTTTAGGGTTTAGGGTTTAGGGTTTAGGGTTTAGGGTTTAGGGTTTAGGGTTTAGGGTTTAGGGTTTAGGGTTTAGGGTTTAGGGTTTAGGGTTTAGGGTTTAGGGTTTAGGGTTTAGGGTTTAGGGTTTAGGGTTTAGGGTTTAGGGTTTAGGGTTTAGGGTTTAGGGTTTAGGGTTTAGGGTTTAGGGTTTAGGGTTTAGGGTTTAGGGTTTAGGGTTTAGGGTTTAGGGTTTAGGGTTTAGGGTTTAGGGTTTAGGGTTTAGGGTTTAGGGTTTAGGGTTTAGGGTTTAGGGTTTAGGGTTTAGGGTTTAGGGTTTAGGGTTTAGGGTTTAGGGTTTAGGGTTTAGGGTTTAGGGTTTAGGGTTTAGGGTTTAGGGTTTAGGGTTTAGGGTTTAGGGTTTAGGGTTTAGGGTTTAGGGTTTAGGGTTTAGGGTTTAGGGTTTAGGGTTTAGGGTTTAGGGTTTAGGGTTTAGGGTTTAGGGTTTAGGGTTTAGGGTTTAGGGTTTAGGGTTTAGGGTTTAGGGTTTAGGGTTTAGGGTTTAGGGTTTAGGGTTTAGGGTTTAGGGTTTAGGGTTTAGGGTTTAGGGTTTAGGGTTTAGGGTTTAGGGTTTAGGGTTTAGGGTTTAGGGTTTAGGGTTTAGGGTTTAGGGTTTAGGGTTTAGGGTTTAGGGTTTAGGGTTTAGGGTTTAGGGTTTAGGGTTTAGGGTTTAGGGTTTAGGGTTTAGGGTTTAGGGTTTAGGGTTTAGGGTTTAGGGTTTAGGGTTTAGGGTTTAGGGTTTAGGGTTTAGGGTTTAGGGTTTAGGGTTTAGGGTTTAGGGTTTAGGGTTTAGGGTTTAGGGTTTAGGGTTTAGGGTTTAGGGTTTAGGGTTTAGGGTTTAGGGTTTAGGGTTTAGGGTTTAGGGTTTAGGGTTTAGGGTTTAGGGTTTAGGGTTTAGGGTTTAGGGTTTAGGGTTTAGGGTTTAGGGTTTAGGGTTTAGGGTTTAGGGTTTAGGGTTTAGGGTTTAGGGTTTAGGGTTTAGGGTTTAGGGTTTAGGGTTTAGGGTTTAGGGTTTAGGGTTTAGGGTTTAGGGTTTAGGGTTTAGGGTTTAGGGTTTAGGGTTTAGGGTTTAGGGTTTAGGGTTTAGGGTTTAGGGTTTAGGGTTTAGGGTTTAGGGTTTAGGGTTTAGGGTTTAGGGTTTAGGGTTTAGGGTTTAGGGTTTAGGGTTTAGGGTTTAGGGTTTAGGGTTTAGGGTTTAGGGTTTAGGGTTTAGGGTTTAGGGTTTAGGGTTTAGGGTTTAGGGTTTAGGGTTTAGGGTTTAGGGTTTAGGGTTTAGGGTTTAGGGTTTAGGGTTTAGGGTTTAGGGTTTAGGGTTTAGGGTTTAGGGTTTAGGGTTTAGGGTTTAGGGTTTAGGGTTTAGGGTTTAGGGTTTAGGGTTTAGGGTTTAGGGTTTAGGGTTTAGGGTTTAGGGTTTAGGGTTTAGGGTTTAGGGTTTAGGGTTTAGGGTTTAGGGTTTAGGGTTTAGGGTTTAGGGTTTAGGGTTTAGGGTTTAGGGTTTAGGGTTTAGGGTTTAGGGTTTAGGGTTTAGGGTTTAGGGTTTAGGGTTTAGGGTTTAGGGTTTAGGGTTTAGGGTTTAGGGTTTAGGGTTTAGGGTTTAGGGTTTAGGGTTTAGGGTTTAGGGTTTAGGGTTTAGGGTTTAGGGTTTAGGGTTTAGGGTTTAGGGTTTAGGGTTTAGGGTTTAGGGTTTAGGGTTTAGGGTTTAGGGTTTAGGGTTTAGGGTTTAGGGTTTAGGGTTTAGGGTTTAGGGTTTAGGGTTTAGGGTTTAGGGTTTAGGGTTTAGGGTTTAGGGTTTAGGGTTTAGGGTTTAGGGTTTAGGGTTTAGGGTTTAGGGTTTAGGGTTTAGGGTTTAGGGTTTAGGGTTTAGGGTTTAGGGTTTAGGGTTTAGGGTTTAGGGTTTAGGGTTTAGGGTTTAGGGTTTAGGGTTTAGGGTTTAGGGTTTAGGGTTTAGGGTTTAGGGTTTAGGGTTTAGGGTTTAGGGTTTAGGGTTTAGGGTTTAGGGTTTAGGGTTTAGGGTTTAGGGTTTAGGGTTTAGGGTTTAGGGTTTAGGGTTTAGGGTTTAGGGTTTAGGGTTTAGGGTTTAGGGTTTAGGGTTTAGGGTTTAGGGTTTAGGGTTTAGGGTTTAGGGTTTAGGGTTTAGGGTTTAGGGTTTAGGGTTTAGGGTTTAGGGTTTAGGGTTTAGGGTTTAGGGTTTAGGGTTTAGGGTTTAGGGTTTAGGGTTTAGGGTTTAGGGTTTAGGGTTTAGGGTTTAGGGTTTAGGGTTTAGGGTTTAGGGTTTAGGGTTTAGGGTTTAGGGTTTAGGGTTTAGGGTTTAGGGTTTAGGGTTTAGGGTTTAGGGTTTAGGGTTTAGGGTTTAGGGTTTAGGGTTTAGGGTTTAGGGTTTAGGGTTTAGGGTTTAGGGTTTAGGGTTTAGGGTTTAGGGTTTAGGGTTTAGGGTTTAGGGTTTAGGGTTTAGGGTTTAGGGTTTAGGGTTTAGGGTTTAGGGTTTAGGGTTTAGGGTTTAGGGTTTAGGGTTTAGGGTTTAGGGTTTAGGGTTTAGGGTTTAGGGTTTAGGGTTTAGGGTTTAGGGTTTAGGGTTTAGGGTTTAGGGTTTAGGGTTTAGGGTTTAGGGTTTAGGGTTTAGGGTTTAGGGTTTAGGGTTTAGGGTTTAGGGTTTAGGGTTTAGGGTTTAGGGTTTAGGGTTTAGGGTTTAGGGTTTAGGGTTTAGGGTTTAGGGTTTAGGGTTTAGGGTTTAGGGTTTAGGGTTTAGGGTTTAGGGTTTAGGGTTTAGGGTTTAGGGTTTAGGGTTTAGGGTTTAGGGTTTAGGGTTTAGGGTTTAGGGTTTAGGGTTTAGGGTTTAGGGTTTAGGGTTTAGGGTTTAGGGTTTAGGGTTTAGGGTTTAGGGTTTAGGGTTTAGGGTTTAGGGTTTAGGGTTTAGGGTTTAGGGTTTAGGGTTTAGGG
Organism: Phoenix dactylifera; assembly: GCF_051530095.1. Lineage (NCBI taxonomy): Eukaryota > Viridiplantae > Streptophyta > Magnoliopsida > Arecales > Arecaceae > Phoenix > Phoenix dactylifera. Next base: position 24,415,444 of record NC_143205.1, read on the forward strand.
TTTAGGGTTTAGGGTTTAGGGTTTAGGGTTTAGGGTTTAGGGTTTAGGGTTTAGGGTTTAGGGTTTAGGGTTTAGGGTTTAGGGTTTAGGGTTTAGGGTTTAGGGTTTAGGGTTTAGGGTTTAGGGTTTAGGGTTTAGGGTTTAGGGTTTAGGGTTTAGGGTTTAGGGTTTAGGGTTTAGGGTTTAGGGTTTAGGGTTTAGGGTTTAGGGTTTAGGGTTTAGGGTTTAGGGTTTAGGGTTTAGGGTTTAGGGTTTAGGGTTTAGGGTTTAGGGTTTAGGGTTTAGGGTTTAGGGTTTAGGGTTTAGGGTTTAGGGTTTAGGGTTTAGGGTTTAGGGTTTAGGGTTTAGGGTTTAGGGTTTAGGGTTTAGGGTTTAGGGTTTAGGGTTTAGGGTTTAGGGTTTAGGGTTTAGGGTTTAGGGTTTAGGGTTTAGGGTTTAGGGTTTAGGGTTTAGGGTTTAGGGTTTAGGGTTTAGGGTTTAGGGTTTAGGGTTTAGGGTTTAGGGTTTAGGGTTTAGGGTTTAGGGTTTAGGGTTTAGGGTTTAGGGTTTAGGGTTTAGGGTTTAGGGTTTAGGGTTTAGGGTTTAGGGTTTAGGGTTTAGGGTTTAGGGTTTAGGGTTTAGGGTTTAGGGTTTAGGGTTTAGGGTTTAGGGTTTAGGGTTTAGGGTTTAGGGTTTAGGGTTTAGGGTTTAGGGTTTAGGGTTTAGGGTTTAGGGTTTAGGGTTTAGGGTTTAGGGTTTAGGGTTTAGGGTTTAGGGTTTAGGGTTTAGGGTTTAGGGTTTAGGGTTTAGGGTTTAGGGTTTAGGGTTTAGGGTTTAGGGTTTAGGGTTTAGGGTTTAGGGTTTAGGGTTTAGGGTTTAGGGTTTAGGGTTTAGGGTTTAGGGTTTAGGGTTTAGGGTTTAGGGTTTAGGGTTTAGGGTTTAGGGTTTAGGGTTTAGGGTTTAGGGTTTAGGGTTTAGGGTTTAGGGTTTAGGGTTTAGGGTTTAGGGTTTAGGGTTTAGGGTTTAGGGTTTAGGGTTTAGGGTTTAGGGTTTAGGGTTTAGGGTTTAGGGTTTAGGGTTTAGGGTTTAGGGTTTAGGGTTTAGGGTTTAGGGTTTAGGGTTTAGGGTTTAGGGTTTAGGGTTTAGGGTTTAGGGTTTAGGGTTTAGGGTTTAGGGTTTAGGGTTTAGGGTTTAGGGTTTAGGGTTTAGGGTTTAGGGTTTAGGGTTTAGGGTTTAGGGTTTAGGGTTTAGGGTTTAGGGTTTAGGGTTTAGGGTTTAGGGTTTAGGGTTTAGGGTTTAGGGTTTAGGGTTTAGGGTTTAGGGTTTAGGGTTTAGGGTTTAGGGTTTAGGGTTTAGGGTTTAGGGTTTAGGGTTTAGGGTTTAGGGTTTAGGGTTTAGGGTTTAGGGTTTAGGGTTTAGGGTTTAGGGTTTAGGGTTTAGGGTTTAGGGTTTAGGGTTTAGGGTTTAGGGTTTAGGGTTTAGGGTTTAGGGTTTAGGGTTTAGGGTTTAGGGTTTAGGGTTTAGGGTTTAGGGTTTAGGGTTTAGGGTTTAGGGTTTAGGGTTTAGGGTTTAGGGTTTAGGGTTTAGGGTTTAGGGTTTAGGGTTTAGGGTTTAGGGTTTAGGGTTTAGGGTTTAGGGTTTAGGGTTTAGGGTTTAGGGTTTAGGGTTTAGGGTTTAGGGTTTAGGGTTTAGGGTTTAGGGTTTAGGGTTTAGGGTTTAGGGTTTAGGGTTTAGGGTTTAGGGTTTAGGGTTTAGGGTTTAGGGTTTAGGGTTTAGGGTTTAGGGTTTAGGGTTTAGGGTTTAGGGTTTAGGGTTTAGGGTTTAGGGTTTAGGGTTTAGGGTTTAGGGTTTAGGGTTTAGGGTTTAGGGTTTAGGGTTTAGGGTTTAGGGTTTAGGGTTTAGGGTTTAGGGTTTAGGGTTTAGGGTTTAGGGTTTAGGGTTTAGGGTTTAGGGTTTAGGGTTTAGGGTTTAGGGTTTAGGGTTTAGGGTTTAGGGTTTAGGGTTTAGGGTTTAGGGTTTAGGGTTTAGGGTTTAGGGTTTAGGGTTTAGGGTTTAGGGTTTAGGGTTTAGGGTTTAGGGTTTAGGGTTTAGGGTTTAGGGTTTAGGGTTTAGGGTTTAGGGTTTAGGGTTTAGGGTTTAGGGTTTAGGGTTTAGGGTTTAGGGTTTAGGGTTTAGGGTTTAGGGTTTAGGGTTTAGGGTTTAGGGTTTAGGGTTTAGGGTTTAGGGTTTAGGGTTTAGGGTTTAGGGTTTAGGGTTTAGGGTTTAGGGTTTAGGGTTTAGGGTTTAGGGTTTAGGGTTTAGGGTTTAGGGTTTAGGGTTTAGGGTTTAGGGTTTAGGGTTTAGGGTTTAGGGTTTAGGGTTTAGGGTTTAGGGTTTAGGGTTTAGGGTTTAGGGTTTAGGGTTTAGGGTTTAGGGTTTAGGGTTTAGGGTTTAGGGTTTAGGGTTTAGGGTTTAGGGTTTAGGGTTTAGGGTTTAGGGTTTAGGGTTTAGGGTTTAGGGTTTAGGGTTTAGGGTTTAGGGTTTAGGGTTTAGGGTTTAGGGTTTAGGGTTTAGGGTTTAGGGTTTAGGGTTTAGGGTTTAGGGTTTAGGGTTTAGGGTTTAGGGTTTAGGGTTTAGGGTTTAGGGTTTAGGGTTTAGGGTTTAGGGTTTAGGGTTTAGGGTTTAGGGTTTAGGGTTTAGGGTTTAGGGTTTAGGGTTTAGGGTTTAGGGTTTAGGGTTTAGGGTTTAGGGTTTAGGGTTTAGGGTTTAGGGTTTAGGGTTTAGGGTTTAGGGTTTAGGGTTTAGGGTTTAGGGTTTAGGGTTTAGGGTTTAGGGTTTAGGGTTTAGGGTTTAGGGTTTAGGGTTTAGGGTTTAGGGTTTAGGGTTTAGGGTTTAGGGTTTAGGGTTTAGGGTTTAGGGTTTAGGGTTTAGGGTTTAGGGTTTAGGGTTTAGGGTTTAGGGTTTAGGGTTTAGGGTTTAGGGTTTAGGGTTTAGGGTTTAGGGTTTAGGGTTTAGGGTTTAGGGTTTAGGGTTTAGGGTTTAGGGTTTAGGGTTTAGGGTTTAGGGTTTAGGGTTTAGGGTTTAGGGTTTAGGGTTTAGGGTTTAGGGTTTAGGGTTTAGGGTTTAGGGTTTAGGGTTTAGGGTTTAGGGTTTAGGGTTTAGGGTTTAGGGTTTAGGGTTTAGGGTTTAGGGTTTAGGGTTTAGGGTTTAGGGTTTAGGGTTTAGGGTTTAGGGTTTAGGGTTTAGGGTTTAGGGTTTAGGGTTTAGGGTTTAGGGTTTAGGGTTTAGGGTTTAGGGTTTAGGGTTTAGGGTTTAGGGTTTAGGGTTTAGGGTTTAGGGTTTAGGGTTTAGGGTTTAGGGTTTAGGGTTTAGGGTTTAGGGTTTAGGGTTTAGGGTTTAGGGTTTAGGGTTTAGGGTTTAGGGTTTAGGGTTTAGGGTTTAGGGTTTAGGGTTTAGGGTTTAGGGTTTAGGGTTTAGGGTTTAGGGTTTAGGGTTTAGGGTTTAGGGTTTAGGGTTTAGGGTTTAGGGTTTAGGGTTTAGGGTTTAGGGTTTAGGGTTTAGGGTTTAGGGTTTAGGGTTTAGGGTTTAGGGTTTAGGGTTTAGGGTTTAGGGTTTAGGGTTTAGGGTTTAGGGTTTAGGGTTTAGGGTTTAGGGTTTAGGGTTTAGGGTTTAGGGTTTAGGGTTTAGGGTTTAGGGTTTAGGGTTTAGGGTTTAGGGTTTAGGGTTTAGGGTTTAGGGTTTAGGGTTTAGGGTTTAGGGTTTAGGGTTTAGGGTTTAGGGTTTAGGGTTTAGGGTTTAGGGTTTAGGGTTTAGGGTTTAGGGTTTAGGGTTTAGGGTTTAGGGTTTAGGGTTTAGGGTTTAGGGTTTAGGGTTTAGGGTTTAGGGTTTAGGGTTTAGGGTTTAGGGTTTAGGGTTTAGGGTTTAGGGTTTAGGGTTTAGGGTTTAGGGTTTAGGGTTTAGGGTTTAGGGTTTAGGGTTTAGGGTTTAGGGTTTAGGGTTTAGGGTTTAGGGTTTAGGGTTTAGGGTTTAGGGTTTAGGGTTTAGGGTTTAGGGTTTAGGGTTTAGGGTTTAGGGTTTAGGGTTTAGGGTTTAGGGTTTAGGGTTTAGGGTTTAGGGTTTAGGGTTTAGGGTTTAGGGTTTAGGGTTTAGGGTTTAGGGTTTAGGGTTTAGGGTTTAGGGTTTAGGGTTTAGGGTTTAGGGTTTAGGGTTTAGGGTTTAGGGTTTAGGGTTTAGGGTTTAGGGTTTAGGGTTTAGGGTTTAGGGTTTAGGGTTTAGGGTTTAGGGTTTAGGGTTTAGGGTTTAGGGTTTAGGGTTTAGGGTTTAGGGTTTAGGGTTTAGGGTTTAGGGTTTAGGGTTTAGGGTTTAGGGTTTAGGGTTTAGGGTTTAGGGTTTAGGGTTTAGGGTTTAGGGTTTAGGGTTTAGGGTTTAGGGTTTAGGGTTTAGGGTTTAGGGTTTAGGGTTTAGGGTTTAGGGTTTAGGGTTTAGGGTTTAGGGTTTAGGGTTTAGGGTTTAGGGTTTAGGGTTTAGGGTTTAGGGTTTAGGGTTTAGGGTTTAGGGTTTAGGGTTTAGGGTTTAGGGTTTAGGGTTTAGGGTTTAGGGTTTAGGGTTTAGGGTTTAGGGTTTAGGGTTTAGGGTTTAGGGTTTAGGGTTTAGGGTTTAGGGTTTAGGGTTTAGGGTTTAGGGTTTAGGGTTTAGGGTTTAGGGTTTAGGGTTTAGGGTTTAGGGTTTAGGGTTTAGGGTTTAGGGTTTAGGGTTTAGGGTTTAGGGTTTAGGGTTTAGGGTTTAGGGTTTAGGGTTTAGGGTTTAGGGTTTAGGGTTTAGGGTTTAGGGTTTAGGGTTTAGGGTTTAGGGTTTAGGGTTTAGGGTTTAGGGTTTAGGGTTTAGGGTTTAGGGTTTAGGGTTTAGGGTTTAGGGTTTAGGGTTTAGGGTTTAGGGTTTAGGGTTTAGGGTTTAGGGTTTAGGGTTTAGGGTTTAGGGTTTAGGGTTTAGGGTTTAGGGTTTAGGGTTTAGGGTTTAGGGTTTAGGGTTTAGGGTTTAGGGTTTAGGGTTTAGGGTTTAGGGTTTAGGGTTTAGGGTTTAGGGTTTAGGGTTTAGGGTTTAGGGTTTAGGGTTTAGGGTTTAGGGTTTAGGGTTTAGGGTTTAGGGTTTAGGGTTTAGGGTTTAGGGTTTAGGGTTTAGGGTTTAGGGTTTAGGGTTTAGGGTTTAGGGTTTAGGGTTTAGGGTTTAGGGTTTAGGGTTTAGGGTTTAGGGTTTAGGGTTTAGGGTTTAGGGTTTAGGGTTTAGGGTTTAGGGTTTAGGGTTTAGGGTTTAGGGTTTAGGGTTTAGGGTTTAGGGTTTAGGGTTTAGGGTTTAGGGTTTAGGGTTTAGGGTTTAGGGTTTAGGGTTTAGGGTTTAGGGTTTAGGGTTTAGGGTTTAGGGTTTAGGGTTTAGGGTTTAGGGTTTAGGGTTTAGGGTTTAGGGTTTAGGGTTTAGGGTTTAGGGTTTAGGGTTTAGGGTTTAGGGTTTAGGGTTTAGGGTTTAGGGTTTAGGGTTTAGGGTTTAGGGTTTAGGGTTTAGGGTTTAGGGTTTAGGGTTTAGGGTTTAGGGTTTAGGGTTTAGGGTTTAGGGTTTAGGGTTTAGGGTTTAGGGTTTAGGGTTTAGGGTTTAGGGTTTAGGGTTTAGGGTTTAGGGTTTAGGGTTTAGGGTTTAGGGTTTAGGGTTTAGGGTTTAGGGTTTAGGGTTTAGGGTTTAGGGTTTAGGGTTTAGGGTTTAGGGTTTAGGGTTTAGGGTTTAGGGTTTAGGGTTTAGGGTTTAGGGTTTAGGGTTTAGGGTTTAGGGTTTAGGGTTTAGGGTTTAGGGTTTAGGGTTTAGGGTTTAGGGTTTAGGGTTTAGGGTTTAGGGTTTAGGGTTTAGGGTTTAGGGTTTAGGGTTTAGGGTTTAGGGTTTAGGGTTTAGGGTTTAGGGTTTAGGGTTTAGGGTTTAGGGTTTAGGGTTTAGGGTTTAGGGTTTAGGGTTTAGGGTTTAGGGTTTAGGGTTTAGGGTTTAGGGTTTAGGGTTTAGGGTTTAGGGTTTAGGGTTTAGGGTTTAGGGTTTAGGGTTTAGGGTTTAGGGTTTAGGGTTTAGGGTTTAGGGTTTAGGGTTTAGGGTTTAGGGTTTAGGGTTTAGGGTTTAGGGTTTAGGGTTTAGGGTTTAGGGTTTAGGGTTTAGGGTTTAGGGTTTAGGGTTTAGGGTTTAGGGTTTAGGGTTTAGGGTTTAGGGTTTAGGGTTTAGGGTTTAGGGTTTAGGGTTTAGGGTTTAGGGTTTAGGGTTTAGGGTTTAGGGTTTAGGGTTTAGGGTTTAGGGTTTAGGGTTTAGGGTTTAGGGTTTAGGGTTTAGGGTTTAGGGTTTAGGGTTTAGGGTTTAGGGTTTAGGGTTTAGGGTTTAGGGTTTAGGGTTTAGGGTTTAGGGTTTAGGGTTTAGGGTTTAGGGTTTAGGGTTTAGGGTTTAGGGTTTAGGGTTTAGGGTTTAGGGTTTAGGGTTTAGGGTTTAGGGTTTAGGGTTTAGGGTTTAGGGTTTAGGGTTTAGGGTTTAGGGTTTAGGGTTTAGGGTTTAGGGTTTAGGGTTTAGGGTTTAGGGTTTAGGGTTTAGGGTTTAGGGTTTAGGGTTTAGGGTTTAGGGTTTAGGGTTTAGGGTTTAGGGTTTAGGGTTTAGGGTTTAGGGTTTAGGGTTTAGGGTTTAGGGTTTAGGGTTTAGGGTTTAGGGTTTAGGGTTTAGGGTTTAGGGTTTAGGGTTTAGGGTTTAGGGTTTAGGGTTTAGGGTTTAGGGTTTAGGGTTTAGGGTTTAGGGTTTAGGGTTTAGGGTTTAGGGTTTAGGGTTTAGGGTTTAGGGTTTAGGGTTTAGGGTTTAGGGTTTAGGGTTTAGGGTTTAGGGTTTAGGGTTTAGGGTTTAGGGTTTAGGGTTTAGGGTTTAGGGTTTAGGGTTTAGGGTTTAGGGTTTAGGGTTTAGGGTTTAGGGTTTAGGGTTTAGGGTTTAGGGTTTAGGGTTTAGGGTTTAGGGTTTAGGGTTTAGGGTTTAGGGTTTAGGGTTTAGGGTTTAGGGTTTAGGGTTTAGGGTTTAGGGTTTAGGGTTTAGGGTTTAGGGT
>NC_143206.1:0-7500 GCF_051530095.1 Phoenix dactylifera
CCTAAACCCTAAACCCTAAACCCTAAACCCTAAACCCTAAACCCTAAACCCTAAACCCTAAACCCTAAACCCTAAACCCTAAACCCTAAACCCTAAACCCTAAACCCTAAACCCTAAACCCTAAACCCTAAACCCTAAACCCTAAACCCTAAACCCTAAACCCTAAACCCTAAACCCTAAACCCTAAACCCTAAACCCTAAACCCTAAACCCTAAACCCTAAACCCTAAACCCTAAACCCTAAACCCTAAACCCTAAACCCTAAACCCTAAACCCTAAACCCTAAACCCTAAACCCTAAACCCTAAACCCTAAACCCTAAACCCTAAACCCTAAACCCTAAACCCTAAACCCTAAACCCTAAACCCTAAACCCTAAACCCTAAACCCTAAACCCTAAACCCTAAACCCTAAACCCTAAACCCTAAACCCTAAACCCTAAACCCTAAACCCTAAACCCTAAACCCTAAACCCTAAACCCTAAACCCTAAACCCTAAACCCTAAACCCTAAACCCTAAACCCTAAACCCTAAACCCTAAACCCTAAACCCTAAACCCTAAACCCTAAACCCTAAACCCTAAACCCTAAACCCTAAACCCTAAACCCTAAACCCTAAACCCTAAACCCTAAACCCTAAACCCTAAACCCTAAACCCTAAACCCTAAACCCTAAACCCTAAACCCTAAACCCTAAACCCTACCCTAAACCCTAAACCCTAAACCCTAAACCCTAAACCCTAAACCCTAAACCCTAAACCCTAAACCCTAAACCCTAAACCCTAAACCCTAAACCCTAAACCCTAAACCCTAAACCCTAAACCCTAAACCCTAAACCCTAAACCCTAAACCCTAAACCCTAAACCCTAAACCCTAAACCCTAAACCCTAAACCCTAAACCCTAAACCCTAAACCCTAAACCCTAAACCCTAAACCCTAAACCCTAAACCCTAAACCCTAAACCCTAAACCCTAAACCCTAAACCCTAAACCCTAAACCCTAAACCCTAAACCCTAAACCCTAAACCCTAAACCCTAAACCCTAAACCCTAAACCCTAAACCCTAAACCCTAAACCCTAAACCCTAAACCCTAAACCCTAAACCCTAAACCCTAAACCCTAAACCCTAAACCCTAAACCCTAAACCCTAAACCCTAAACCCTAAACCCTAAACCCTAAACCCTAAACCCTAAACCCTAAACCCTAAACCCTAAACCCTAAACCCTAAACCCTAAACCCTAAACCCTAAACCCTAAACCCTAAACCCTAAACCCTAAACCCTAAACCCTAAACCCTAAACCCTAAACCCTAAACCCTAAACCCTAAACCCTAAACCCTAAACCCTAAACCCTAAACCCTAAACCCTAAACCCTAAACCCTAAACCCTAAACCCTAAACCCTAAACCCTAAACCCTAAACCCTAAACCCTAAACCCTAAACCCTAAACCCTAAACCCTAAACCCTAAACCCTAAACCCTAAACCCTAAACCCTAAACCCTAAACCCTAAACCCTAAACCCTAAACCCTAAACCCTAAACCCTAAACCCTAAACCCTAAACCCTAAACCCTAAACCCTAAACCCTAAACCCTAAACCCTAAACCCTAAACCCTAAACCCTAAACCCTAAACCCTAAACCCTAAACCCTAAACCCTAAACCCTAAACCCTAAACCCTAAACCCTAAACCCTAAACCCTAAACCCTAAACCCTAAACCCTAAACCCTAAACCCTAAACCCTAAACCCTAAACCCTAAACCCTAAACCCTAAACCCTAAACCCTAAACCCTAAACCCTAAACCCTAAACCCTAAACCCTAAACCCTAAACCCTAAACCCTAAACCCTAAACCCTAAACCCTAAACCCTAAACCCTAAACCCTAAACCCTAAACCCTAAACCCTAAACCCTAAACCCTAAACCCTAAACCCTAAACCCTAAACCCTAAACCCTAAACCCTAAACCCTAAACCCTAAACCCTAAACCCTAAACCCTAAACCCTAAACCCTAAACCCTAAACCCTAAACCCTAAACCCTAAACCCTAAACCCTAAACCCTAAACCCTAAACCCTAAACCCTAAACCCTAAACCCTAAACCCTAAACCCTAAACCCTAAACCCTAAACCCTAAACCCTAAACCCTAAACCCTAAACCCTAAACCCTAAACCCTAAACCCTAAACCCTAAACCCTAAACCCTAAACCCTAAACCCTAAACCCTAAACCCTAAACCCTAAACCCTAAACCCTAAACCCTAAACCCTAAACCCTAAACCCTAAACCCTAAACCCTAAACCCTAAACCCTAAACCCTAAACCCTAAACCCTAAACCCTAAACCCTAAACCCTAAACCCTAAACCCTAAACCCTAAACCCTAAACCCTAAACCCTAAACCCTAAACCCTAAACCCTAAACCCTAAACCCTAAACCCTAAACCCTAAACCCTAAACCCTAAACCCTAAACCCTAAACCCTAAACCCTAAACCCTAAACCCTAAACCCTAAACCCTAAACCCTAAACCCTAAACCCTAAACCCTAAACCCTAAACCCTAAACCCTAAACCCTAAACCCTAAACCCTAAACCCTAAACCCTAAACCCTAAACCCTAAACCCTAAACCCTAAACCCTAAACCCTAAACCCTAAACCCTAAACCCTAAACCCTAAACCCTAAACCCTAAACCCTAAACCCTAAACCCTAAACCCTAAACCCTAAACCCTAAACCCTAAACCCTAAACCCTAAACCCTAAACCCTAAACCCTAAACCCTAAACCCTAAACCCTAAACCCTAAACCCTAAACCCTAAACCCTAAACCCTAAACCCTAAACCCTAAACCCTAAACCCTAAACCCTAAACCCTAAACCCTAAACCCTAAACCCTAAACCCTAAACCCTAAACCCTAAACCCTAAACCCTAAACCCTAAACCCTAAACCCTAAACCCTAAACCCTAAACCCTAAACCCTAAACCCTAAACCCTAAACCCTAAACCCTAAACCCTAAACCCTAAACCCTAAACCCTAAACCCTAAACCCTAAACCCTAAACCCTAAACCCTAAACCCTAAACCCTAAACCCTAAACCCTAAACCCTAAACCCTAAACCCTAAACCCTAAACCCTAAACCCTAAACCCTAAACCCTAAACCCTAAACCCTAAACCCTAAACCCTAAACCCTAAACCCTAAACCCTAAACCCTAAACCCTAAACCCTAAACCCTAAACCCTAAACCCTAAACCCTAAACCCTAAACCCTAAACCCTAAACCCTAAACCCTAAACCCTAAACCCTAAACCCTAAACCCTAAACCCTAAACCCTAAACCCTAAACCCTAAACCCTAAACCCTAAACCCTAAACCCTAAACCCTAAACCCTAAACCCTAAACCCTAAACCCTAAACCCTAAACCCTAAACCCTAAACCCTAAACCCTAAACCCTAAACCCTAAACCCTAAACCCTAAACCCTAAACCCTAAACCCTAAACCCTAAACCCTAAACCCTAAACCCTAAACCCTAAACCCTAAACCCTAAACCCTAAACCCTAAACCCTAAACCCTAAACCCTAAACCCTAAACCCTAAACCCTAAACCCTAAACCCTAAACCCTAAACCCTAAACCCTAAACCCTAAACCCTAAACCCTAAACCCTAAACCCTAAACCCTAAACCCTAAACCCTAAACCCTAAACCCTAAACCCTAAACCCTAAACCCTAAACCCTAAACCCTAAACCCTAAACCCTAAACCCTAAACCCTAAACCCTAAACCCTAAACCCTAAACCCTAAACCCTAAACCCTAAACCCTAAACCCTAAACCCTAAACCCTAAACCCTAAACCCTAAACCCTAAACCCTAAACCCTAAACCCTAAACCCTAAACCCTAAACCCTAAACCCTAAACCCTAAACCCTAAACCCTAAACCCTAAACCCTAAACCCTAAACCCTAAACCCTAAACCCTAAACCCTAAACCCTAAACCCTAAACCCTAAACCCTAAACCCTAAACCCTAAACCCTAAACCCTAAACCCTAAACCCTAAACCCTAAACCCTAAACCCTAAACCCTAAACCCTAAACCCTAAACCCTAAACCCTAAACCCTAAACCCTAAACCCTAAACCCTAAACCCTAAACCCTAAACCCTAAACCCTAAACCCTAAACCCTAAACCCTAAACCCTAAACCCTAAACCCTAAACCCTAAACCCTAAACCCTAAACCCTAAACCCTAAACCCTAAACCCTAAACCCTAAACCCTAAACCCTAAACCCTAAACCCTAAACCCTAAACCCTAAACCCTAAACCCTAAACCCTAAACCCTAAACCCTAAACCCTAAACCCTAAACCCTAAACCCTAAACCCTAAACCCTAAACCCTAAACCCTAAACCCTAAACCCTAAACCCTAAACCCTAAACCCTAAACCCTAAACCCTAAACCCTAAACCCTAAACCCTAAACCCTAAACCCTAAACCCTAAACCCTAAACCCTAAACCCTAAACCCTAAACCCTAAACCCTAAACCCTAAACCCTAAACCCTAAACCCTAAACCCTAAACCCTAAACCCTAAACCCTAAACCCTAAACCCTAAACCCTAAACCCTAAACCCTAAACCCTAAACCCTAAACCCTAAACCCTAAACCCTAAACCCTAAACCCTAAACCCTAAACCCTAAACCCTAAACCCTAAACCCTAAACCCTAAACCCTAAACCCTAAACCCTAAACCCTAAACCCTAAACCCTAAACCCTAAACCCTAAACCCTAAACCCTAAACCCTAAACCCTAAACCCTAAACCCTAAACCCTAAACCCTAAACCCTAAACCCTAAACCCTAAACCCTAAACCCTAAACCCTAAACCCTAAACCCTAAACCCTAAACCCTAAACCCTAAACCCTAAACCCTAAACCCTAAACCCTAAACCCTAAACCCTAAACCCTAAACCCTAAACCCTAAACCCTAAACCCTAAACCCTAAACCCTAAACCCTAAACCCTAAACCCTAAACCCTAAACCCTAAACCCTAAACCCTAAACCCTAAACCCTAAACCCTAAACCCTAAACCCTAAACCCTAAACCCTAAACCCTAAACCCTAAACCCTAAACCCTAAACCCTAAACCCTAAACCCTAAACCCTAAACCCTAAACCCTAAACCCTAAACCCTAAACCCTAAACCCTAAACCCTAAACCCTAAACCCTAAACCCTAAACCCTAAACCCTAAACCCTAAACCCTAAACCCTAAACCCTAAACCCTAAACCCTAAACCCTAAACCCTAAACCCTAAACCCTAAACCCTAAACCCTAAACCCTAAACCCTAAACCCTAAACCCTAAACCCTAAACCCTAAACCCTAAACCCTAAACCCTAAACCCTAAACCCTAAACCCTAAACCCTAAACCCTAAACCCTAAACCCTAAACCCTAAACCCTAAACCCTAAACCCTAAACCCTAAACCCTAAACCCTAAACCCTAAACCCTAAACCCTAAACCCTAAACCCTAAACCCTAAACCCTAAACCCTAAACCCTAAACCCTAAACCCTAAACCCTAAACCCTAAACCCTAAACCCTAAACCCTAAACCCTAAACCCTAAACCCTAAACCCTAAACCCTAAACCCTAAACCCTAAACCCTAAACCCTAAACCCTAAACCCTAAACCCTAAACCCTAAACCCTAAACCCTAAACCCTAAACCCTAAACCCTAAACCCTAAACCCTAAACCCTAAACCCTAAACCCTAAACCCTAAACCCTAAACCCTAAACCCTAAACCCTAAACCCTAAACCCTAAACCCTAAACCCTAAACCCTAAACCCTAAACCCTAAACCCTAAACCCTAAACCCTAAACCCTAAACCCTAAACCCTAAACCCTAAACCCTAAACCCTAAACCCTAAACCCTAAACCCTAAACCCTAAACCCTAAACCCTAAACCCTAAACCCTAAACCCTAAACCCTAAACCCTAAACCCTAAACCCTAAACCCTAAACCCTAAACCCTAAACCCTAAACCCTAAACCCTAAACCCTAAACCCTAAACCCTAAACCCTAAACCCTAAACCCTAAACCCTAAACCCTAAACCCTAAACCCTAAACCCTAAACCCTAAACCCTAAACCCTAAACCCTAAACCCTAAACCCTAAACCCTAAACCCTAAACCCTAAACCCTAAACCCTAAACCCTAAACCCTAAACCCTAAACCCTAAACCCTAAACCCTAAACCCTAAACCCTAAACCCTAAACCCTAAACCCTAAACCCTAAACCCTAAACCCTAAACCCTAAACCCTAAACCCTAAACCCTAAACCCTAAACCCTAAACCCTAAACCCTAAACCCTAAACCCTAAACCCTAAACCCTAAACCCTAAACCCTAAACCCTAAACCCTAAACCCTAAACCCTAAACCCTAAACCCTAAACCCTAAACCCTAAACCCTAAACCCTAAACCCTAAACCCTAAACCCTAAACCCTAAACCCTAAACCCTAAACCCTAAACCCTAAACCCTAAACCCTAAACCCTAAACCCTAAACCCTAAACCCTAAACCCTAAACCCTAAACCCTAAACCCTAAACCCTAAACCCTAAACCCTAAACCCTAAACCCTAAACCCTAAACCCTAAACCCTAAACCCTAAACCCTAAACCCTAAACCCTAAACCCTAAACCCTAAACCCTAAACCCTAAACCCTAAACCCTAAACCCTAAACCCTAAACCCTAAACCCTAAACCCTAAACCCTAAACCCTAAACCCTAAACCCTAAACCCTAAACCCTAAACCCTAAACCCTAAACCCTAAACCCTAAACCCTAAACCCTAAACCCTAAACCCTAAACCCTAAACCCTAAACCCTAAACCCTAAACCCTAAACCCTAAACCCTAAACCCTAAACCCTAAACCCTAAACCCTAAACCCTAAACCCTAAACCCTAAACCCTAAACCCTAAACCCTAAACCCTAAACCCTAAACCCTAAACCCTAAACCCTAAACCCTAAACCCTAAACCCTAAACCCTAAACCCTAAACCCTAAACCCTAAACCCTAAACCCTAAACCCTAAACCCTAAACCCTAAACCCTAAACCCTAAACCCTAAACCCTAAACCCTAAACCCTAAACCCTAAACCCTAAACCCTAAACCCTAAACCCTAAACCCTAAACCCTAAACCCTAAACCCTAAACCCTAAACCCTAAACCCTAAACCCTAAACCCTAAACCCTAAACCCTAAACCCTAAACCCTAAACCCTAAACCCTAAACCCTAAACCCTAAACCCTAAACCCTAAACCCTAAACCCTAAACCCTAAACCCTAAACCCTAAACCCTAAACCCTAAACCCTAAACCCTAAACCCTAAACCCTAAACCCTAAACCCTAAACCCTAAACCCTAAACCCTAAACCCTAAACCCTAAACCCTAAACCCTAAACCCTAAACCCTAAACCCTAAACCCTAAACCCTAAACCCTAAACCCTAAACCCTAAACCCTAAACCCTAAACCCTAAACCCTAAACCCTAAACCCTAAACCCTAAACCCTAAACCCTAA
>NC_143206.1:12500-17500 GCF_051530095.1 Phoenix dactylifera
TAAACCCTAAACCCTAAACCCTAAACCCTAAACCCTAAACCCTAAACCCTAAACCCTAAACCCTAAACCCTAAACCCTAAACCCTAAACCCTAAACCCTAAACCCTAAACCCTAAACCCTAAACCCTAAACCCTAAACCCTAAACCCTAAACCCTAAACCCTAAACCCTAAACCCTAAACCCTAAACCCTAAACCCTAAACCCTAAACCCTAAACCCTAAACCCTAAACCCTAAACCCTAAACCCTAAACCCTAAACCCTAAACCCTAAACCCTAAACCCTAAACCCTAAACCCTAAACCCTAAACCCTAAACCCTAAACCCTAAACCCTAAACCCTAAACCCTAAACCCTAAACCCTAAACCCTAAACCCTAAACCCTAAACCCTAAACCCTAAACCCTAAACCCTAAACCCTAAACCCTAAACCCTAAACCCTAAACCCTAAACCCTAAACCCTAAACCCTAAACCCTAAACCCTAAACCCTAAACCCTAAACCCTAAACCCTAAACCCTAAACCCTAAACCCTAAACCCTAAACCCTAAACCCTAAACCCTAAACCCTAAACCCTAAACCCTAAACCCTAAACCCTAAACCCTAAACCCTAAACCCTAAACCCTAAACCCTAAACCCTAAACCCTAAACCCTAAACCCTAAACCCTAAACCCTAAACCCTAAACCCTAAACCCTAAACCCTAAACCCTAAACCCTAAACCCTAAACCCTAAACCCTAAACCCTAAACCCTAAACCCTAAACCCTAAACCCTAAACCCTAAACCCTAAACCCTAAACCCTAAACCCTAAACCCTAAACCCTAAACCCTAAACCCTAAACCCTAAACCCTAAACCCTAAACCCTAAACCCTAAACCCTAAACCCTAAACCCTAAACCCTAAACCCTAAACCCTAAACCCTAAACCCTAAACCCTAAACCCTAAACCCTAAACCCTAAACCCTAAACCCTAAACCCTAAACCCTAAACCCTAAACCCTAAACCCTAAACCCTAAACCCTAAACCCTAAACCCTAAACCCTAAACCCTAAACCCTAAACCCTAAACCCTAAACCCTAAACCCTAAACCCTAAACCCTAAACCCTAAACCCTAAACCCTAAACCCTAAACCCTAAACCCTAAACCCTAAACCCTAAACCCTAAACCCTAAACCCTAAACCCTAAACCCTAAACCCTAAACCCTAAACCCTAAACCCTAAACCCTAAACCCTAAACCCTAAACCCTAAACCCTAAACCCTAAACCCTAAACCCTAAACCCTAAACCCTAAACCCTAAACCCTAAACCCTAAACCCTAAACCCTAAACCCTAAACCCTAAACCCTAAACCCTAAACCCTAAACCCTAAACCCTAAACCCTAAACCCTAAACCCTAAACCCTAAACCCTAAACCCTAAACCCTAAACCCTAAACCCTAAACCCTAAACCCTAAACCCTAAACCCTAAACCCTAAACCCTAAACCCTAAACCCTAAACCCTAAACCCTAAACCCTAAACCCTAAACCCTAAACCCTAAACCCTAAACCCTAAACCCTAAACCCTAAACCCTAAACCCTAAACCCTAAACCCTAAACCCTAAACCCTAAACCCTAAACCCTAAACCCTAAACCCTAAACCCTAAACCCTAAACCCTAAACCCTAAACCCTAAACCCTAAACCCTAAACCCTAAACCCTAAACCCTAAACCCTAAACCCTAAACCCTAAACCCTAAACCCTAAACCCTAAACCCTAAACCCTAAACCCTAAACCCTAAACCCTAAACCCTAAACCCTAAACCCTAAACCCTAAACCCTAAACCCTAAACCCTAAACCCTAAACCCTAAACCCTAAACCCTAAACCCTAAACCCTAAACCCTAAACCCTAAACCCTAAACCCTAAACCCTAAACCCTAAACCCTAAACCCTAAACCCTAAACCCTAAACCCTAAACCCTAAACCCTAAACCCTAAACCCTAAACCCTAAACCCTAAACCCTAAACCCTAAACCCTAAACCCTAAACCCTAAACCCTAAACCCTAAACCCTAAACCCTAAACCCTAAACCCTAAACCCTAAACCCTAAACCCTAAACCCTAAACCCTAAACCCTAAACCCTAAACCCTAAACCCTAAACCCTAAACCCTAAACCCTAAACCCTAAACCCTAAACCCTAAACCCTAAACCCTAAACCCTAAACCCTAAACCCTAAACCCTAAACCCTAAACCCTAAACCCTAAACCCTAAACCCTAAACCCTAAACCCTAAACCCTAAACCCTAAACCCTAAACCCTAAACCCTAAACCCTAAACCCTAAACCCTAAACCCTAAACCCTAAACCCTAAACCCTAAACCCTAAACCCTAAACCCTAAACCCTAAACCCTAAACCCTAAACCCTAAACCCTAAACCCTAAACCCTAAACCCTAAACCCTAAACCCTAAACCCTAAACCCTAAACCCTAAACCCTAAACCCTAAACCCTAAACCCTAAACCCTAAACCCTAAACCCTAAACCCTAAACCCTAAACCCTAAACCCTAAACCCTAAACCCTAAACCCTAAACCCTAAACCCTAAACCCTAAACCCTAAACCCTAAACCCTAAACCCTAAACCCTAAACCCTAAACCCTAAACCCTAAACCCTAAACCCTAAACCCTAAACCCTAAACCCTAAACCCTAAACCCTAAACCCTAAACCCTAAACCCTAAACCCTAAACCCTAAACCCTAAACCCTAAACCCTAAACCCTAAACCCTAAACCCTAAACCCTAAACCCTAAACCCTAAACCCTAAACCCTAAACCCTAAACCCTAAACCCTAAACCCTAAACCCTAAACCCTAAACCCTAAACCCTAAACCCTAAACCCTAAACCCTAAACCCTAAACCCTAAACCCTAAACCCTAAACCCTAAACCCTAAACCCTAAACCCTAAACCCTAAACCCTAAACCCTAAACCCTAAACCCTAAACCCTAAACCCTAAACCCTAAACCCTAAACCCTAAACCCTAAACCCTAAACCCTAAACCCTAAACCCTAAACCCTAAACCCTAAACCCTAAACCCTAAACCCTAAACCCTAAACCCTAAACCCTAAACCCTAAACCCTAAACCCTAAACCCTAAACCCTAAACCCTAAACCCTAAACCCTAAACCCTAAACCCTAAACCCTAAACCCTAAACCCTAAACCCTAAACCCTAAACCCTAAACCCTAAACCCTAAACCCTAAACCCTAAACCCTAAACCCTAAACCCTAAACCCTAAACCCTAAACCCTAAACCCTAAACCCTAAACCCTAAACCCTAAACCCTAAACCCTAAACCCTAAACCCTAAACCCTAAACCCTAAACCCTAAACCCTAAACCCTAAACCCTAAACCCTAAACCCTAAACCCTAAACCCTAAACCCTAAACCCTAAACCCTAAACCCTAAACCCTAAACCCTAAACCCTAAACCCTAAACCCTAAACCCTAAACCCTAAACCCTAAACCCTAAACCCTAAACCCTAAACCCTAAACCCTAAACCCTAAACCCTAAACCCTAAACCCTAAACCCTAAACCCTAAACCCTAAACCCTAAACCCTAAACCCTAAACCCTAAACCCTAAACCCTAAACCCTAAACCCTAAACCCTAAACCCTAAACCCTAAACCCTAAACCCTAAACCCTAAACCCTAAACCCTAAACCCTAAACCCTAAACCCTAAACCCTAAACCCTAAACCCTAAACCCTAAACCCTAAACCCTAAACCCTAAACCCTAAACCCTAAACCCTAAACCCTAAACCCTAAACCCTAAACCCTAAACCCTAAACCCTAAACCCTAAACCCTAAACCCTAAACCCTAAACCCTAAACCCTAAACCCTAAACCCTAAACCCTAAACCCTAAACCCTAAACCCTAAACCCTAAACCCTAAACCCTAAACCCTAAACCCTAAACCCTAAACCCTAAACCCTAAACCCTAAACCCTAAACCCTAAACCCTAAACCCTAAACCCTAAACCCTAAACCCTAAACCCTAAACCCTAAACCCTAAACCCTAAACCCTAAACCCTAAACCCTAAACCCTAAACCCTAAACCCTAAACCCTAAACCCTAAACCCTAAACCCTAAACCCTAAACCCTAAACCCTAAACCCTAAACCCTAAACCCTAAACCCTAAACCCTAAACCCTAAACCCTAAACCCTAAACCCTAAACCCTAAACCCTAAACCCTAAACCCTAAACCCTAAACCCTAAACCCTAAACCCTAAACCCTAAACCCTAAACCCTAAACCCTAACCCTAAACCCTAAACCCTAAACCCTAAACCCTAAACCCTAAACCCTAAACCCTAAACCCTAAACCCTAAACCCTAAACCCTAAACCCTAAACCCTAAACCCTAAACCCTAAACCCTAAACCCTAAACCCTAAACCCTAAACCCTAAACCCTAAACCCTAAACCCTAAACCCTAAACCCTAAACCCTAAACCCTAAACCCTAAACCCTAAACCCTAAACCCTAAACCCTAAACCCTAAACCCTAAACCCTAAACCCTAAACCCTAAACCCTAAACCCTAAACCCTAAACCCTAAACCCTAAACCCTAAACCCTAAACCCTAAACCCTAAACCCTAAACCCTAAACCCTAAACCCTAAACCCTAAACCCTAAACCCTAAACCCTAAACCCTAAACCCTAAACCCTAAACCCTAAACCCTAAACCCTAAACCCTAAACCCTAAACCCTAAACCCTAAACCCTAAACCCTAAACCCTAAACCCTAAACCCTAAACCCTAAACCCTAAACCCTAAACCCTAAACCCTAAACCCTAAACCCTAAACCCTAAACCCTAAACCCTAAACCCTAAACCCTAAACCCTAAACCCTAAACCCTAAACCCTAAACCCTAAACCCTAAACCCTAAACCCTAAACCCTAAACCCTAAACCCTAAACCCTAAACCCTAAACCCTAAACCCTAAACCCTAAACCCTAAACCCTAAACCCTAAACCCTAAACCCTAAACCCTAAACCCTAAACCCTAA
>NC_143206.1:22500-32500 GCF_051530095.1 Phoenix dactylifera
CTAAACCCTAAACCCTAAACCCTAAACCCTAAACCCTAAACCCTAAACCCTAAACCCTAAACCCTAAACCCTAAACCCTAAACCCTAAACCCTAAACCCTAAACCCTAAACCCTAAACCCTAAACCCTAAACCCTAAACCCTAAACCCTAAACCCTAAACCCTAAACCCTAAACCCTAAACCCTAAACCCTAAACCCTAAACCCTAAACCCTAAACCCTAAACCCTAAACCCTAAACCCTAAACCCTAAACCCTAAACCCTAAACCCTAAACCCTAAACCCTAAACCCTAAACCCTAAACCCTAAACCCTAAACCCTAAACCCTAAACCCTAAACCCTAAACCCTAAACCCTAAACCCTAAACCCTAAACCCTAAACCCTAAACCCTAAACCCTAAACCCTAAACCCTAAACCCTAAACCCTAAACCCTAAACCCTAAACCCTAAACCCTAAACCCTAAACCCTAAACCCTAAACCCTAAACCCTAAACCCTAAACCCTAAACCCTAAACCCTAAACCCTAAACCCTAAACCCTAAACCCTAAACCCTAAACCCTAAACCCTAAACCCTAAACCCTAAACCCTAAACCCTAAACCCTAAACCCTAAACCCTAAACCCTAAACCCTAAACCCTAAACCCTAAACCCTAAACCCTAAACCCTAAACCCTAAACCCTAAACCCTAAACCCTAAACCCTAAACCCTAAACCCTAAACCCTAAACCCTAAACCCTAAACCCTAAACCCTAAACCCTAAACCCTAAACCCTAAACCCTAAACCCTAAACCCTAAACCCTAAACCCTAAACCCTAAACCCTAAACCCTAAACCCTAAACCCTAAACCCTAAACCCTAAACCCTAAACCCTAAACCCTAAACCCTAAACCCTAAACCCTAAACCCTAAACCCTAAACCCTAAACCCTAAACCCTAAACCCTAAACCCTAAACCCTAAACCCTAAACCCTAAACCCTAAACCCTAAACCCTAAACCCTAAACCCTAAACCCTAAACCCTAAACCCTAAACCCTAAACCCTAAACCCTAAACCCTAAACCCTAAACCCTAAACCCTAAACCCTAAACCCTAAACCCTAAACCCTAAACCCTAAACCCTAAACCCTAAACCCTAAACCCTAAACCCTAAACCCTAAACCCTAAACCCTAAACCCTAAACCCTAAACCCTAAACCCTAAACCCTAAACCCTAAACCCTAAACCCTAAACCCTAAACCCTAAACCCTAAACCCTAAACCCTAAACCCTAAACCCTAAACCCTAAACCCTAAACCCTAAACCCTAAACCCTAAACCCTAAACCCTAAACCCTAAACCCTAAACCCTAAACCCTAAACCCTAAACCCTAAACCCTAAACCCTAAACCCTAAACCCTAAACCCTAAACCCTAAACCCTA
Source organism: Phoenix dactylifera (assembly GCF_051530095.1). Lineage (NCBI taxonomy): Eukaryota > Viridiplantae > Streptophyta > Magnoliopsida > Arecales > Arecaceae > Phoenix > Phoenix dactylifera. The sequence goes on from NC_143206.1 coordinate 23,904, forward strand.
AACCCTAAACCCTAAACCCTAAACCCTAAACCCTAAACCCTAAACCCTAAACCCTAAACCCTAAACCCTAAACCCTAAACCCTAAACCCTAAACCCTAAACCCTAAACCCTAAACCCTAAACCCTAAACCCTAAACCCTAAACCCTAAACCCTAAACCCTAAACCCTAAACCCTAAACCCTAAACCCTAAACCCTAAACCCTAAACCCTAAACCCTAAACCCTAAACCCTAAACCCTAAACCCTAAACCCTAAACCCTAAACCCTAAACCCTAAACCCTAAACCCTAAACCCTAAACCCTAAACCCTAAACCCTAAACCCTAAACCCTAAACCCTAAACCCTAAACCCTAAACCCTAAACCCTAAACCCTAAACCCTAAACCCTAAACCCTAAACCCTAAACCCTAAACCCTAAACCCTAAACCCTAAACCCTAAACCCTAAACCCTAAACCCTAAACCCTAAACCCTAAACCCTAAACCCTAAACCCTAAACCCTAAACCCTAAACCCTAAACCCTAAACCCTAAACCCTAAACCCTAAACCCTAAACCCTAAACCCTAAACCCTAAACCCTAAACCCTAAACCCTAAACCCTAAACCCTAAACCCTAAACCCTAAACCCTAAACCCTAAACCCTAAACCCTAAACCCTAAACCCTAAACCCTAAACCCTAAACCCTAAACCCTAAACCCTAAACCCTAAACCCTAAACCCTAAACCCTAAACCCTAAACCCTAAACCCTAAACCCTAAACCCTAAACCCTAAACCCTAAACCCTAAACCCTAAACCCTAAACCCTAAACCCTAAACCCTAAACCCTAAACCCTAAACCCTAAACCCTAAACCCTAAACCCTAAACCCTAAACCCTAAACCCTAAACCCTAAACCCTAAACCCTAAACCCTAAACCCTAAACCCTAAACCCTAAACCCTAAACCCTAAACCCTAAACCCTAAACCCTAAACCCTAAACCCTAAACCCTAAACCCTAAACCCTAAACCCTAAACCCTAAACCCTAAACCCTAAACCCTAAACCCTAAACCCTAAACCCTAAACCCTAAACCCTAAACCCTAAACCCTAAACCCTAAACCCTAAACCCTAAACCCTAAACCCTAAACCCTAAACCCTAAACCCTAAACCCTAAACCCTAAACCCTAAACCCTAAACCCTAAACCCTAAACCCTAAACCCTAAACCCTAAACCCTAAACCCTAAACCCTAAACCCTAAACCCTAAACCCTAAACCCTAAACCCTAAACCCTAAACCCTAAACCCTAAACCCTAAACCCTAAACCCTAAACCCTAAACCCTAAACCCTAAACCCTAAACCCTAAACCCTAAACCCTAAACCCTAAACCCTAAACCCTAAACCCTAAACCCTAAACCCTAAACCCTAAACCCTAAACCCTAAACCCTAAACCCTAAACCCTAAACCCTAAACCCTAAACCCTAAACCCTAAACCCTAAACCCTAAACCCTAAACCCTAAACCCTAAACCCTAAACCCTAAACCCTAAACCCTAAACCCTAAACCCTAAACCCTAAACCCTAAACCCTAAACCCTAAACCCTAAACCCTAAACCCTAAACCCTAAACCCTAAACCCTAAACCCTAAACCCTAAACCCTAAACCCTAAACCCTAAACCCTAAACCCTAAACCCTAAACCCTAAACCCTAAACCCTAAACCCTAAACCCTAAACCCTAAACCCTAAACCCTAAACCCTAAACCCTAAACCCTAAACCCTAAACCCTAAACCCTAAACCCTAAACCCTAAACCCTAAACCCTAAACCCTAAACCCTAAACCCTAAACCCTAAACCCTAAACCCTAAACCCTAAACCCTAAACCCTAAACCCTAAACCCTAAACCCTAAACCCTAAACCCTAAACCCTAAACCCTAAACCCTAAACCCTAAACCCTAAACCCTAAACCCTAAACCCTAAACCCTAAACCCTAAACCCTAAACCCTAAACCCTAAACCCTAAACCCTAAACCCTAAACCCTAAACCCTAAACCCTAAACCCTAAACCCTAAACCCTAAACCCTAAACCCTAAACCCTAAACCCTAAACCCTAAACCCTAAACCCTAAACCCTAAACCCTAAACCCTAAACCCTAAACCCTAAACCCTAAACCCTAAACCCTAAACCCTAAACCCTAAACCCTAAACCCTAAACCCTAAACCCTAAACCCTAAACCCTAAACCCTAAACCCTAAACCCTAAACCCTAAACCCTAAACCCTAAACCCTAAACCCTAAACCCTAAACCCTAAACCCTAAACCCTAAACCCTAAACCCTAAACCCTAAACCCTAAACCCTAAACCCTAAACCCTAAACCCTAAACCCTAAACCCTAAACCCTAAACCCTAAACCCTAAACCCTAAACCCTAAACCCTAAACCCTAAACCCTAAACCCTAAACCCTAAACCCTAAACCCTAAACCCTAAACCCTAAACCCTAAACCCTAAACCCTAAACCCTAAACCCTAAACCCTAAACCCTAAACCCTAAACCCTAAACCCTAAACCCTAAACCCTAAACCCTAAACCCTAAACCCTAAACCCTAAACCCTAAACCCTAAACCCTAAACCCTAAACCCTAAACCCTAAACCCTAAACCCTAAACCCTAAACCCTAAACCCTAAACCCTAAACCCTAAACCCTAAACCCTAAACCCTAAACCCTAAACCCTAAACCCTAAACCCTAAACCCTAAACCCTAAACCCTAAACCCTAAACCCTAAACCCTAAACCCTAAACCCTAAACCCTAAACCCTAAACCCTAAACCCTAAACCCTAAACCCTAAACCCTAAACCCTAAACCCTAAACCCTAAACCCTAAACCCTAAACCCTAAACCCTAAACCCTAAACCCTAAACCCTAAACCCTAAACCCTAAACCCTAAACCCTAAACCCTAAACCCTAAACCCTAAACCCTAAACCCTAAACCCTAAACCCTAAACCCTAAACCCTAAACCCTAAACCCTAAACCCTAAACCCTAAACCCTAAACCCTAAACCCTAAACCCTAAACCCTAAACCCTAAACCCTAAACCCTAAACCCTAAACCCTAAACCCTAAACCCTAAACCCTAAACCCTAAACCCTAAACCCTAAACCCTAAACCCTAAACCCTAAACCCTAAACCCTAAACCCTAAACCCTAAACCCTAAACCCTAAACCCTAAACCCTAAACCCTAAACCCTAAACCCTAAACCCTAAACCCTAAACCCTAAACCCTAAACCCTAAACCCTAAACCCTAAACCCTAAACCCTAAACCCTAAACCCTAAACCCTAAACCCTAAACCCTAAACCCTAAACCCTAAACCCTAAACCCTAAACCCTAAACCCTAAACCCTAAACCCTAAACCCTAAACCCTAAACCCTAAACCCTAAACCCTAAACCCTAAACCCTAAACCCTAAACCCTAAACCCTAAACCCTAAACCCTAAACCCTAAACCCTAAACCCTAAACCCTAAACCCTAAACCCTAAACCCTAAACCCTAAACCCTAAACCCTAAACCCTAAACCCTAAACCCTAAACCCTAAACCCTAAACCCTAAACCCTAAACCCTAAACCCTAAACCCTAAACCCTAAACCCTAAACCCTAAACCCTAAACCCTAAACCCTAAACCCTAAACCCTAAACCCTAAACCCTAAACCCTAAACCCTAAACCCTAAACCCTAAACCCTAAACCCTAAACCCTAAACCCTAAACCCTAAACCCTAAACCCTAAACCCTAAACCCTAAACCCTAAACCCTAAACCCTAAACCCTAAACCCTAAACCCTAAACCCTAAACCCTAAACCCTAAACCCTAAACCCTAAACCCTAAACCCTAAACCCTAAACCCTAAACCCTAAACCCTAAACCCTAAACCCTAAACCCTAAACCCTAAACCCTAAACCCTAAACCCTAAACCCTAAACCCTAAACCCTAAACCCTAAACCCTAAACCCTAAACCCTAAACCCTAAACCCTAAACCCTAAACCCTAAACCCTAAACCCTAAACCCTAAACCCTAAACCCTAAACCCTAAACCCTAAACCCTAAACCCTAAACCCTAAACCCTAAACCCTAAACCCTAAACCCTAAACCCTAAACCCTAAACCCTAAACCCTAAACCCTAAACCCTAAACCCTAAACCCTAAACCCTAAACCCTAAACCCTAAACCCTAAACCCTAAACCCTAAACCCTAAACCCTAAACCCTAAACCCTAAACCCTAAACCCTAAACCCTAAACCCTAAACCCTAAACCCTAAACCCTAAACCCTAAACCCTAAACCCTAAACCCTAAACCCTAAACCCTAAACCCTAAACCCTAAACCCTAAACCCTAAACCCTAAACCCTAAACCCTAAACCCTAAACCCTAAACCCTAAACCCTAAACCCTAAACCCTAAACCCTAAACCCTAAACCCTAAACCCTAAACCCTAAACCCTAAACCCTAAACCCTAAACCCTAAACCCTAAACCCTAAACCCTAAACCCTAAACCCTAAACCCTAAACCCTAAACCCTAAACCCTAAACCCTAAACCCTAAACCCTAAACCCTAAACCCTAAACCCTAAACCCTAAACCCTAAACCCTAAACCCTAAACCCTAAACCCTAAACCCTAAACCCTAAACCCTAAACCCTAAACCCTAAACCCTAAACCCTAAACCCTAAACCCTAAACCCTAAACCCTAAACCCTAAACCCTAAACCCTAAACCCTAAACCCTAAACCCTAAACCCTAAACCCTAAACCCTAAACCCTAAACCCTAAACCCTAAACCCTAAACCCTAAACCCTAAACCCTAAACCCTAAACCCTAAACCCTAAACCCTAAACCCTAAACCCTAAACCCTAAACCCTAAACCCTAAACCCTAAACCCTAAACCCTAAACCCTAAACCCTAAACCCTAAACCCTAAACCCTAAACCCTAAACCCTAAACCCTAAACCCTAAACCCTAAACCCTAAACCCTAAACCCTAAACCCTAAACCCTAAACCCTAAACCCTAAACCCTAAACCCTAAACCCTAAACCCTAAACCCTAAACCCTAAACCCTAAACCCTAAACCCTAAACCCTAAACCCTAAACCCTAAACCCTAAACCCTAAACCCTAAACCCTAAACCCTAAACCCTAAACCCTAAACCCTAAACCCTAAACCCTAAACCCTAAACCCTAAACCCTAAACCCTAAACCCTAAACCCTAAACCCTAAACCCTAAACCCTAAACCCTAAACCCTAAACCCTAAACCCTAAACCCTAAACCCTAAACCCTAAACCCTAAACCCTAAACCCTAAACCCTAAACCCTAAACCCTAAACCCTAAACCCTAAACCCTAAACCCTAAACCCTAAACCCTAAACCCTAAACCCTAAACCCTAAACCCTAAACCCTAAACCCTAAACCCTAAACCCTAAACCCTAAACCCTAAACCCTAAACCCTAAACCCTAAACCCTAAACCCTAAACCCTAAACCCTAAACCCTAAACCCTAAACCCTAAACCCTAAACCCTAAACCCTAAACCCTAAACCCTAAACCCTAAACCCTAAACCCTAAACCCTAAACCCTAAACCCTAAACCCTAAACCCTAAACCCTAAACCCTAAACCCTAAACCCTAAACCCTAAACCCTAAACCCTAAACCCTAAACCCTAAACCCTAAACCCTAAACCCTAAACCCTAAACCCTAAACCCTAAACCCTAAACCCTAAACCCTAAACCCTAAACCCTAAACCCTAAACCCTAAACCCTAAACCCTAAACCCTAAACCCTAAACCCTAAACCCTAAACCCTAAACCCTAAACCCTAAACCCTAAACCCTAAACCCTAAACCCTAAACCCTAAACCCTAAACCCTAAACCCTAAACCCTAAACCCTAAACCCTAAACCCTAAACCCTAAACCCTAAACCCTAAACCCTAAACCCTAAACCCTAAACCCTAAACCCTAAACCCTAAACCCTAAACCCTAAACCCTAAACCCTAAACCCTAAACCCTAAACCCTAAACCCTAAACCCTAAACCCTAAACCCTAAACCCTAAACCCTAAACCCTAAACCCTAAACCCTAAACCCTAAACCCTAAACCCTAAACCCTAAACCCTAAACCCTAAACCCTAAACCCTAAACCCTAAACCCTAAACCCTAAACCCTAAACCCTAAACCCTAAACCCTAAACCCTAAACCCTAAACCCTAAACCCTAAACCCTAAACCCTAAACCCTAAACCCTAAACCCTAAACCCTAAACCCTAAACCCTAAACCCTAAACCCTAAACCCTAAACCCTAAACCCTAAACCCTAAACCCTAAACCCTAAACCCTAAACCCTAAACCCTAAACCCTAAACCCTAAACCCTAAACCCTAAACCCTAAACCCTAAACCCTAAACCCTAAACCCTAAACCCTAAACCCTAAACCCTAAACCCTAAACCCTAAACCCTAAACCCTAAACCCTAAACCCTAAACCCTAAACCCTAAACCCTAAACCCTAAACCCTAAACCCTAAACCCTAAACCCTAAACCCTAAACCCTAAACCCTAAACCCTAAACCCTAAACCCTAAACCCTAAACCCTAAACCCTAAACCCTAAACCCTAAACCCTAAACCCTAAACCCTAAACCCTAAACCCTAAACCCTAAACCCTAAACCCTAAACCCTAAACCCTAAACCCTAAACCCTAAACCCTAAACCCTAAACCCTAAACCCTAAACCCTAAACCCTAAACCCTAAACCCTAAACCCTAAACCCTAAACCCTAAACCCTAAACCCTAAACCCTAAACCCTAAACCCTAAACCCTAAACCCTAAACCCTAAACCCTAAACCCTAAACCCTAAACCCTAAACCCTAAACCCTAAACCCTAAACCCTAAACCCTAAACCCTAAACCCTAAACCCTAAACCCTAAACCCTAAACCCTAAACCCTAAACCCTAAACCCTAAACCCTAAACCCTAAACCCTAAACCCTAAACCCTAAACCCTAAACCCTAAACCCTAAACCCTAAACCCTAAACCCTAAACCCTAAACCCTAAACCCTAAACCCTAAACCCTAAACCCTAAACCCTAAACCCTAAACCCTAAACCCTAAACCCTAAACCCTAAACCCTAAACCCTAAACCCTAAACCCTAAACCCTAAACCCTAAACCCTAAACCCTAAACCCTAAACCCTAAACCCTAAACCCTAAACCCTAAACCCTAAACCCTAAACCCTAAACCCTAAACCCTAAACCCTAAACCCTAAACCCTAAACCCTAAACCCTAAACCCTAAACCCTAAACCCTAAACCCTAAACCCTAAACCCTAAACCCTAAACCCTAAACCCTAAACCCTAAACCCTAAACCCTAAACCCTAAACCCTAAACCCTAAACCCTAAACCCTAAACCCTAAACCCTAAACCCTAAACCCTAAACCCTAAACCCTAAACCCTAAACCCTAAACCCTAAACCCTAAACCCTAAACCCTAAACCCTAAACCCTAAACCCTAAACCCTAAACCCTAAACCCTAAACCCTAAACCCTAAACCCTAAACCCTAAACCCTAAACCCTAAACCCTAAACCCTAAACCCTAAACCCTAAACCCTAAACCCTAAACCCTAAACCCTAAACCCTAAACCCTAAACCCTAAACCCTAAACCCTAAACCCTAAACCCTAAACCCTAAACCCTAAACCCTAAACCCTAAACCCTAAACCCTAAACCCTAAACCCTAAACCCTAAACCCTAAACCCTAAACCCTAAACCCTAAACCCTAAACCCTAAACCCTAAACCCTAAACCCTAAACCCTAAACCCTAAACCCTAAACCCTAAACCCTAAACCCTAAACCCTAAACCCTAAACCCTAAACCCTAAACCCTAAACCCTAAACCCTAAACCCTAAACCCTAAACCCTAAACCCTAAACCCTAAACCCTAAACCCTAAACCCTAAACCCTAAACCCTAAACCCTAAACCCTAAACCCTAAACCCTAAACCCTAAACCCTAAACCCTAAACCCTAAACCCTAAACCCTAAACCCTAAACCCTAAACCCTAAACCCTAAACCCTAAACCCTAAACCCTAAACCCTAAACCCTAAACCCTAAACCCTAAACCCTAAACCCTAAACCCTAAACCCTAAACCCTAAACCCTAAACCCTAAACCCTAAACCCTAAACCCTAAACCCTAAACCCTAAACCCTAAACCCATAAACCCTAAACCCTAAACCCTAAACCCTAAACCCTAAACCCTAAACCCTAAACCCTAAACCCTAAACCCTAAACCCTAAACCCTAAACCCTAAACCCTAAACCCTAAACCCTAAACCCTAAACCCTAAACCCTAAACCCTAAACCCTAAACCCTAAACCCTAAACCCTAAACCCTAAACCCTAAACCCTAAACCCTAAACCCTAAACCCTAAACCCTAAACCCTAAACCCTAAACCCTAAACCCTAAACCCTAAACCCTAAACCCTAAACCCTAAACCCTAAACCCTAAACCCTAAACCCTAAACCCTAAACCCTAAACCCTAAACCCTAAACCCTAAACCCTAAACCCTAAACCCTAAACCCTAAACCCTAAACCCTAAACCCTAAACCCTAAACCCTAAACCCTAAACCCTAAACCCTAAACCCTA
>NC_143206.1:37500-80000 GCF_051530095.1 Phoenix dactylifera
TAAACCCTAAACCCTAAACCCTAAACCCTAAACCCTAAACCCTAAACCCTAAACCCTAAACCCTAAACCCTAAACCCTAAACCCTAAACCCTAAACCCTAAACCCTAAACCCTAAACCCTAAACCCTAAACCCTAAACCCTAAACCCTAAACCCTAAACCCTAAACCCTAAACCCTAAACCCTAAACCCTAAACCCTAAACCCTAAACCCTAAACCCTAAACCCTAAACCCTAAACCCTAAACCCTAAACCCTAAACCCTAAACCCTAAACCCTAAACCCTAAACCCTAAACCCTAAACCCTAAACCCTAAACCCTAAACCCTAAACCCTAAACCCTAAACCCTAAACCCTAAACCCTAAACCCTAAACCCTAAACCCTAAACCCTAAACCCTAAACCCTAAACCCTAAACCCTAAACCCTAAACCCTAAACCCTAAACCCTAAACCCTAAACCCTAAACCCTAAACCCTAAACCCTAAACCCTAAACCCTAAACCCTAAACCCTAAACCCTAAACCCTAAACCCTAAACCCTAAACCCTAAACCCTAAACCCTAAACCCTAAACCCTAAACCCTAAACCCTAAACCCTAAACCCTAAACCCTAAACCCTAAACCCTAAACCCTAAACCCTAAACCCTAAACCCTAAACCCTAAACCCTAAACCCTAAACCCTAAACCCTAAACCCTAAACCCTAAACCCTAAACCCTAAACCCTAAACCCTAAACCCTAAACCCTAAACCCTAAACCCTAAACCCTAAACCCTAAACCCTAAACCCTAAACCCTAAACCCTAAACCCTAAACCCTAAACCCTAAACCCTAAACCCTAAACCCTAAACCCTAAACCCTAAACCCTAAACCCTAAACCCTAAACCCTAAACCCTAAACCCTAAACCCTAAACCCTAAACCCTAAACCCTAAACCCTAAACCCTAAACCCTAAACCCTAAACCCTAAACCCTAAACCCTAAACCCTAAACCCTAAACCCTAAACCCTAAACCCTAAACCCTAAACCCTAAACCCTAAACCCTAAACCCTAAACCCTAAACCCTAAACCCTAAACCCTAAACCCTAAACCCTAAACCCTAAACCCTAAACCCTAAACCCTAAACCCTAAACCCTAAACCCTAAACCCTAAACCCTAAACCCTAAACCCTAAACCCTAAACCCTAAACCCTAAACCCTAAACCCTAAACCCTAAACCCTAAACCCTAAACCCTAAACCCTAAACCCTAAACCCTAAACCCTAAACCCTAAACCCTAAACCCTAAACCCTAAACCCTAAACCCTAAACCCTAAACCCTAAACCCTAAACCCTAAACCCTAAACCCTAAACCCTAAACCCTAAACCCTAAACCCTAAACCCTAAACCCTAAACCCTAAACCCTAAACCCTAAACCCTAAACCCTAAACCCTAAACCCTAAACCCTAAACCCTAAACCCTAAACCCTAAACCCTAAACCCTAAACCCTAAACCCTAAACCCTAAACCCTAAACCCTAAACCCTAAACCCTAAACCCTAAACCCTAAACCCTAAACCCTAAACCCTAAACCCTAAACCCTAAACCCTAAACCCTAAACCCTAAACCCTAAACCCTAAACCCTAAACCCTAAACCCTAAACCCTAAACCCTAAACCCTAAACCCTAAACCCTAAACCCTAAACCCTAAACCCTAAACCCTAAACCCTAAACCCTAAACCCTAAACCCTAAACCCTAAACCCTAAACCCTAAACCCTAAACCCTAAACCCTAAACCCTAAACCCTAAACCCTAAACCCTAAACCCTAAACCCTAAACCCTAAACCCTAAACCCTAAACCCTAAACCCTAAACCCTAAACCCTAAACCCTAAACCCTAAACCCTAAACCCTAAACCCTAAACCCTAAACCCTAAACCCTAAACCCTAAACCCTAAACCCTAAACCCTAAACCCTAAACCCTAAACCCTAAACCCTAAACCCTAAACCCTAAACCCTAAACCCTAAACCCTAAACCCTAAACCCTAAACCCTAAACCCTAAACCCTAAACCCTAAACCCTAAACCCTAAACCCTAAACCCTAAACCCTAAACCCTAAACCCTAAACCCTAAACCCTAAACCCTAAACCCTAAACCCTAAACCCTAAACCCTAAACCCTAAACCCTAAACCCTAAACCCTAAACCCTAAACCCTAAACCCTAAACCCTAAACCCTAAACCCTAAACCCTAAACCCTAAACCCTAAACCCTAAACCCTAAACCCTAAACCCTAAACCCTAAACCCTAAACCCTAAACCCTAAACCCTAAACCCTAAACCCTAAACCCTAAACCCTAAACCCTAAACCCTAAACCCTAAACCCTAAACCCTAAACCCTAAACCCTAAACCCTAAACCCTAAACCCTAAACCCTAAACCCTAAACCCTAAACCCTAAACCCTAAACCCTAAACCCTAAACCCTAAACCCTAAACCCTAAACCCTAAACCCTAAACCCTAAACCCTAAACCCTAAACCCTAAACCCTAAACCCTAAACCCTAAACCCTAAACCCTAAACCCTAAACCCTAAACCCTAAACCCTAAACCCTAAACCCTAAACCCTAAACCCTAAACCCTAAACCCTAAACCCTAAACCCTAAACCCTAAACCCTAAACCCTAAACCCTAAACCCTAAACCCTAAACCCTAAACCCTAAACCCTAAACCCTAAACCCTAAACCCTAAACCCTAAACCCTAAACCCTAAACCCTAAACCCTAAACCCTAAACCCTAAACCCTAAACCCTAAACCCTAAACCCTAAACCCTAAACCCTAAACCCTAAACCCTAAACCCTAAACCCTAAACCCTAAACCCTAAACCCTAAACCCTAAACCCTAAACCCTAAACCCTAAACCCTAAACCCTAAACCCTAAACCCTAAACCCTAAACCCTAAACCCTAAACCCTAAACCCTAAACCCTAAACCCTAAACCCTAAACCCTAAACCCTAAACCCTAAACCCTAAACCCTAAACCCTAAACCCTAAACCCTAAACCCTAAACCCTAAACCCTAAACCCTAAACCCTAAACCCTAAACCCTAAACCCTAAACCCTAAACCCTAAACCCTAAACCCTAAACCCTAAACCCTAAACCCTAAACCCTAAACCCTAAACCCTAAACCCTAAACCCTAAACCCTAAACCCTAAACCCTAAACCCTAAACCCTAAACCCTAAACCCTAAACCCTAAACCCTAAACCCTAAACCCTAAACCCTAAACCCTAAACCCTAAACCCTAAACCCTAAACCCTAAACCCTAAACCCTAAACCCTAAACCCTAAACCCTAAACCCTAAACCCTAAACCCTAAACCCTAAACCCTAAACCCTAAACCCTAAACCCTAAACCCTAAACCCTAAACCCTAAACCCTAAACCCTAAACCCTAAACCCTAAACCCTAAACCCTAAACCCTAAACCCTAAACCCTAAACCCTAAACCCTAAACCCTAAACCCTAAACCCTAAACCCTAAACCCTAAACCCTAAACCCTAAACCCTAAACCCTAAACCCTAAACCCTAAACCCTAAACCCTAAACCCTAAACCCTAAACCCTAAACCCTAAACCCTAAACCCTAAACCCTAAACCCTAAACCCTAAACCCTAAACCCTAAACCCTAAACCCTAAACCCTAAACCCTAAACCCTAAACCCTAAACCCTAAACCCTAAACCCTAAACCCTAAACCCTAAACCCTAAACCCTAAACCCTAAACCCTAAACCCTAAACCCTAAACCCTAAACCCTAAACCCTAAACCCTAAACCCTAAACCCTAAACCCTAAACCCTAAACCCTAAACCCTAAACCCTAAACCCTAAACCCTAAACCCTAAACCCTAAACCCTAAACCCTAAACCCTAAACCCTAAACCCTAAACCCTAAACCCTAAACCCTAAACCCTAAACCCTAAACCCTAAACCCTAAACCCTAAACCCTAAACCCTAAACCCTAAACCCTAAACCCTAAACCCTAAACCCTAAACCCTAAACCCTAAACCCTAAACCCTAAACCCTAAACCCTAAACCCTAAACCCTAAACCCTAAACCCTAAACCCTAAACCCTAAACCCTAAACCCTAAACCCTAAACCCTAAACCCTAAACCCTAAACCCTAAACCCTAAACCCTAAACCCTAAACCCTAAACCCTAAACCCTAAACCCTAAACCCTAAACCCTAAACCCTAAACCCTAAACCCTAAACCCTAAACCCTAAACCCTAAACCCTAAACCCTAAACCCTAAACCCTAAACCCTAAACCCTAAACCCTAAACCCTAAACCCTAAACCCTAAACCCTAAACCCTAAACCCTAAACCCTAAACCCTAAACCCTAAACCCTAAACCCTAAACCCTAAACCCTAAACCCTAAACCCTAAACCCTAAACCCTAAACCCTAAACCCTAAACCCTAAACCCTAAACCCTAAACCCTAAACCCTAAACCCTAAACCCTAAACCCTAAACCCTAAACCCTAAACCCTAAACCCTAAACCCTAAACCCTAAACCCTAAACCCTAAACCCTAAACCCTAAACCCTAAACCCTAAACCCTAAACCCTAAACCCTAAACCCTAAACCCTAAACCCTAAACCCTAAACCCTAAACCCTAAACCCTAAACCCTAAACCCTAAACCCTAAACCCTAAACCCTAAACCCTAAACCCTAAACCCTAAACCCTAAACCCTAAACCCTAAACCCTAAACCCTAAACCCTAAACCCTAAACCCTAAACCCTAAACCCTAAACCCTAAACCCTAAACCCTAAACCCTAAACCCTAAACCCTAAACCCTAAACCCTAAACCCTAAACCCTAAACCCTAAACCCTAAACCCTAAACCCTAAACCCTAAACCCTAAACCCTAAACCCTAAACCCTAAACCCTAAACCCTAAACCCTAAACCCTAAACCCTAAACCCTAAACCCTAAACCCTAAACCCTAAACCCTAAACCCTAAACCCTAAACCCTAAACCCTAAACCCTAAACCCTAAACCCTAAACCCTAAACCCTAAACCCTAAACCCTAAACCCTAAACCCTAAACCCTAAACCCTAAACCCTAAACCCTAAACCCTAAACCCTAAACCCTAAACCCTAAACCCTAAACCCTAAACCCTAAACCCTAAACCCTAAACCCTAAACCCTAAACCCTAAACCCTAAACCCTAAACCCTAAACCCTAAACCCTAAACCCTAAACCCTAAACCCTAAACCCTAAACCCTAAACCCTAAACCCTAAACCCTAAACCCTAAACCCTAAACCCTAAACCCTAAACCCTAAACCCTAAACCCTAAACCCTAAACCCTAAACCCTAAACCCTAAACCCTAAACCCTAAACCCTAAACCCTAAACCCTAAACCCTAAACCCTAAACCCTAAACCCTAAACCCTAAACCCTAAACCCTAAACCCTAAACCCTAAACCCTAAACCCTAAACCCTAAACCCTAAACCCTAAACCCTAAACCCTAAACCCTAAACCCTAAACCCTAAACCCTAAACCCTAAACCCTAAACCCTAAACCCTAAACCCTAAACCCTAAACCCTAAACCCTAAACCCTAAACCCTAAACCCTAAACCCTAAACCCTAAACCCTAAACCCTAAACCCTAAACCCTAAACCCTAAACCCTAAACCCTAAACCCTAAACCCTAAACCCTAAACCCTAAACCCTAAACCCTAAACCCTAAACCCTAAACCCTAAACCCTAAACCCTAAACCCTAAACCCTAAACCCTAAACCCTAAACCCTAAACCCTAAACCCTAAACCCTAAACCCTAAACCCTAAACCCTAAACCCTAAACCCTAAACCCTAAACCCTAAACCCTAAACCCTAAACCCTAAACCCTAAACCCTAAACCCTAAACCCTAAACCCTAAACCCTAAACCCTAAACCCTAAACCCTAAACCCTAAACCCTAAACCCTAAACCCTAAACCCTAAACCCTAAACCCTAAACCCTAAACCCTAAACCCTAAACCCTAAACCCTAAACCCTAAACCCTAAACCCTAAACCCTAAACCCTAAACCCTAAACCCTAAACCCTAAACCCTAAACCCTAAACCCTAAACCCTAAACCCTAAACCCTAAACCCTAAACCCTAAACCCTAAACCCTAAACCCTAAACCCTAAACCCTAAACCCTAAACCCTAAACCCTAAACCCTAAACCCTAAACCCTAAACCCTAAACCCTAAACCCTAAACCCTAAACCCTAAACCCTAAACCCTAAACCCTAAACCCTAAACCCTAAACCCTAAACCCTAAACCCTAAACCCTAAACCCTAAACCCTAAACCCTAAACCCTAAACCCTAAACCCTAAACCCTAAACCCTAAACCCTAAACCCTAAACCCTAAACCCTAAACCCTAAACCCTAAACCCTAAACCCTAAACCCTAAACCCTAAACCCTAAACCCTAAACCCTAAACCCTAAACCCTAAACCCTAAACCCTAAACCCTAAACCCTAAACCCTAAACCCTAAACCCTAAACCCTAAACCCTAAACCCTAAACCCTAAACCCTAAACCCTAAACCCTAAACCCTAAACCCTAAACCCTAAACCCTAAACCCTAAACCCTAAACCCTAAACCCTAAACCCTAAACCCTAAACCCTAAACCCTAAACCCTAAACCCTAAACCCTAAACCCTAAACCCTAAACCCTAAACCCTAAACCCTAAACCCTAAACCCTAAACCCTAAACCCTAAACCCTAAACCCTAAACCCTAAACCCTAAACCCTAAACCCTAAACCCTAAACCCTAAACCCTAAACCCTAAACCCTAAACCCTAAACCCTAAACCCTAAACCCTAAACCCTAAACCCTAAACCCTAAACCCTAAACCCTAAACCCTAAACCCTAAACCCTAAACCCTAAACCCTAAACCCTAAACCCTAAACCCTAAACCCTAAACCCTAAACCCTAAACCCTAAACCCTAAACCCTAAACCCTAAACCCTAAACCCTAAACCCTAAACCCTAAACCCTAAACCCTAAACCCTAAACCCTAAACCCTAAACCCTAAACCCTAAACCCTAAACCCTAAACCCTAAACCCTAAACCCTAAACCCTAAACCCTAAACCCTAAACCCTAAACCCTAAACCCTAAACCCTAAACCCTAAACCCTAAACCCTAAACCCTAAACCCTAAACCCTAAACCCTAAACCCTAAACCCTAAACCCTAAACCCTAAACCCTAAACCCTAAACCCTAAACCCTAAACCCTAAACCCTAAACCCTAAACCCTAAACCCTAAACCCTAAACCCTAAACCCTAAACCCTAAACCCTAAACCCTAAACCCTAAACCCTAAACCCTAAACCCTAAACCCTAAACCCTAAACCCTAAACCCTAAACCCTAAACCCTAAACCCTAAACCCTAAACCCTAAACCCTAAACCCTAAACCCTAAACCCTAAACCCTAAACCCTAAACCCTAAACCCTAAACCCTAAACCCTAAACCCTAAACCCTAAACCCTAAACCCTAAACCCTAAACCCTAAACCCTAAACCCTAAACCCTAAACCCTAAACCCTAAACCCTAAACCCTAAACCCTAAACCCTAAACCCTAAACCCTAAACCCTAAACCCTAAACCCTAAACCCTAAACCCTAAACCCTAAACCCTAAACCCTAAACCCTAAACCCTAAACCCTAAACCCTAAACCCTAAACCCTAAACCCTAAACCCTAAACCCTAAACCCTAAACCCTAAACCCTAAACCCTAAACCCTAAACCCTAAACCCTAAACCCTAAACCCTAAACCCTAAACCCTAAACCCTAAACCCTAAACCCTAAACCCTAAACCCTAAACCCTAAACCCTAAACCCTAAACCCTAAACCCTAAACCCTAAACCCTAAACCCTAAACCCTAAACCCTAAACCCTAAACCCTAAACCCTAAACCCTAAACCCTAAACCCTAAACCCTAAACCCTAAACCCTAAACCCTAAACCCTAAACCCTAAACCCTAAACCCTAAACCCTAAACCCTAAACCCTAAACCCTAAACCCTAAACCCTAAACCCTAAACCCTAAACCCTAAACCCTAAACCCTAAACCCTAAACCCTAAACCCTAAACCCTAAACCCTAAACCCTAAACCCTAAACCCTAAACCCTAAACCCTAAACCCTAAACCCTAAACCCTAAACCCTAAACCCTAAACCCTAAACCCTAAACCCTAAACCCTAAACCCTAAACCCTAAACCCTAAACCCTAAACCCTAAACCCTAAACCCTAAACCCTAAACCCTAAACCCTAAACCCTAAACCCTAAACCCTAAACCCTAAACCCTAAACCCTAAACCCTAAACCCTAAACCCTAAACCCTAAACCCTAAACCCTAAACCCTAAACCCTAAACCCTAAACCCTAAACCCTAAACCCTAAACCCTAAACCCTAAACCCTAAACCCTAAACCCTAAACCCTAAACCCTAAACCCTAAACCCTAAACCCTAAACCCTAAACCCTAAACCCTAAACCCTAAACCCTAAACCCTAAACCCTAAACCCTAAACCCTAAACCCTAAACCCTAAACCCTAAACCCTAAACCCTAAACCCTAAACCCTAAACCCTAAACCCTAAACCCTAAACCCTAAACCCTAAACCCTAAACCCTAAACCCTAAACCCTAAACCCTAAACCCTAAACCCTAAACCCTAAACCCTAAACCCTAAACCCTAAACCCTAAACCCTAAACCCTAAACCCTAAACCCTAAACCCTAAACCCTAAACCCTAAACCCTAAACCCTAAACCCTAAACCCTAAACCCTAAACCCTAAACCCTAAACCCTAAACCCTAAACCCTAAACCCTAAACCCTAAACCCTAAACCCTAAACCCTAAACCCTAAACCCTAAACCCTAAACCCTAAACCCTAAACCCTAAACCCTAAACCCTAAACCCTAAACCCTAAACCCTAAACCCTAAACCCTAAACCCTAAACCCTAAACCCTAAACCCTAAACCCTAAACCCTAAACCCTAAACCCTAAACCCTAAACCCTAAACCCTAAACCCTAAACCCTAAACCCTAAACCCTAAACCCTAAACCCTAAACCCTAAACCCTAAACCCTAAACCCTAAACCCTAAACCCTAAACCCTAAACCCTAAACCCTAAACCCTAAACCCTAAACCCTAAACCCTAAACCCTAAACCCTAAACCCTAAACCCTAAACCCTAAACCCTAAACCCTAAACCCTAAACCCTAAACCCTAAACCCTAAACCCTAAACCCTAAACCCTAAACCCTAAACCCTAAACCCTAAACCCTAAACCCTAAACCCTAAACCCTAAACCCTAAACCCTAAACCCTAAACCCTAAACCCTAAACCCTAAACCCTAAACCCTAAACCCTAAACCCTAAACCCTAAACCCTAAACCCTAAACCCTAAACCCTAAACCCTAAACCCTAAACCCTAAACCCTAAACCCTAAACCCTAAACCCTAAACCCTAAACCCTAAACCCTAAACCCTAAACCCTAAACCCTAAACCCTAAACCCTAAACCCTAAACCCTAAACCCTAAACCCTAAACCCTAAACCCTAAACCCTAAACCCTAAACCCTAAACCCTAAACCCTAAACCCTAAACCCTAAACCCTAAACCCTAAACCCTAAACCCTAAACCCTAAACCCTAAACCCTAAACCCTAAACCCTAAACCCTAAACCCTAAACCCTAAACCCTAAACCCTAAACCCTAAACCCTAAACCCTAAACCCTAAACCCTAAACCCTAAACCCTAAACCCTAAACCCTAAACCCTAAACCCTAAACCCTAAACCCTAAACCCTAAACCCTAAACCCTAAACCCTAAACCCTAAACCCTAAACCCTAAACCCTAAACCCTAAACCCTAAACCCTAAACCCTAAACCCTAAACCCTAAACCCTAAACCCTAAACCCTAAACCCTAAACCCTAAACCCTAAACCCTAAACCCTAAACCCTAAACCCTAAACCCTAAACCCTAAACCCTAAACCCTAAACCCTAAACCCTAAACCCTAAACCCTAAACCCTAAACCCTAAACCCTAAACCCTAAACCCTAAACCCTAAACCCTAAACCCTAAACCCTAAACCCTAAACCCTAAACCCTAAACCCTAAACCCTAAACCCTAAACCCTAAACCCTAAACCCTAAACCCTAAACCCTAAACCCTAAACCCTAAACCCTAAACCCTAAACCCTAAACCCTAAACCCTAAACCCTAAACCCTAAACCCTAAACCCTAAACCCTAAACCCTAAACCCTAAACCCTAAACCCTAAACCCTAAACCCTAAACCCTAAACCCTAAACCCTAAACCCTAAACCCTAAACCCTAAACCCTAAACCCTAAACCCTAAACCCTAAACCCTAAACCCTAAACCCTAAACCCTAAACCCTAAACCCTAAACCCTAAACCCTAAACCCTAAACCCTAAACCCTAAACCCTAAACCCTAAACCCTAAACCCTAAACCCTAAACCCTAAACCCTAAACCCTAAACCCTAAACCCTAAACCCTAAACCCTAAACCCTAAACCCTAAACCCTAAACCCTAAACCCTAAACCCTAAACCCTAAACCCTAAACCCTAAACCCTAAACCCTAAACCCTAAACCCTAAACCCTAAACCCTAAACCCTAAACCCTAAACCCTAAACCCTAAACCCTAAACCCTAAACCCTAAACCCTAAACCCTAAACCCTAAACCCTAAACCCTAAACCCTAAACCCTAAACCCTAAACCCTAAACCCTAAACCCTAAACCCTAAACCCTAAACCCTAAACCCTAAACCCTAAACCCTAAACCCTAAACCCTAAACCCTAAACCCTAAACCCTAAACCCTAAACCCTAAACCCTAAACCCTAAACCCTAAACCCTAAACCCTAAACCCTAAACCCTAAACCCTAAACCCTAAACCCTAAACCCTAAACCCTAAACCCTAAACCCTAAACCCTAAACCCTAAACCCTAAACCCTAAACCCTAAACCCTAAACCCTAAACCCTAAACCCTAAACCCTAAACCCTAAACCCTAAACCCTAAACCCTAAACCCTAAACCCTAAACCCTAAACCCTAAACCCTAAACCCTAAACCCTAAACCCTAAACCCTAAACCCTAAACCCTAAACCCTAAACCCTAAACCCTAAACCCTAAACCCTAAACCCTAAACCCTAAACCCTAAACCCTAAACCCTAAACCCTAAACCCTAAACCCTAAACCCTAAACCCTAAACCCTAAACCCTAAACCCTAAACCCTAAACCCTAAACCCTAAACCCTAAACCCTAAACCCTAAACCCTAAACCCTAAACCCTAAACCCTAAACCCTAAACCCTAAACCCTAAACCCTAAACCCTAAACCCTAAACCCTAAACCCTAAACCCTAAACCCTAAACCCTAAACCCTAAACCCTAAACCCTAAACCCTAAACCCTAAACCCTAAACCCTAAACCCTAAACCCTAAACCCTAAACCCTAAACCCTAAACCCTAAACCCTAAACCCTAAACCCTAAACCCTAAACCCTAAACCCTAAACCCTAAACCCTAAACCCTAAACCCTAAACCCTAAACCCTAAACCCTAAACCCTAAACCCTAAACCCTAAACCCTAAACCCTAAACCCTAAACCCTAAACCCTAAACCCTAAACCCTAAACCCTAAACCCTAAACCCTAAACCCTAAACCCTAAACCCTAAACCCTAAACCCTAAACCCTAAACCCTAAACCCTAAACCCTAAACCCTAAACCCTAAACCCTAAACCCTAAACCCTAAACCCTAAACCCTAAACCCTAAACCCTAAACCCTAAACCCTAAACCCTAAACCCTAAACCCTAAACCCTAAACCCTAAACCCTAAACCCTAAACCCTAAACCCTAAACCCTAAACCCTAAACCCTAAACCCTAAACCCTAAACCCTAAACCCTAAACCCTAAACCCTAAACCCTAAACCCTAAACCCTAAACCCTAAACCCTAAACCCTAAACCCTAAACCCTAAACCCTAAACCCTAAACCCTAAACCCTAAACCCTAAACCCTAAACCCTAAACCCTAAACCCTAAACCCTAAACCCTAAACCCTAAACCCTAAACCCTAAACCCTAAACCCTAAACCCTAAACCCTAAACCCTAAACCCTAAACCCTAAACCCTAAACCCTAAACCCTAAACCCTAAACCCTAAACCCTAAACCCTAAACCCTAAACCCTAAACCCTAAACCCTAAACCCTAAACCCTAAACCCTAAACCCTAAACCCTAAACCCTAAACCCTAAACCCTAAACCCTAAACCCTAAACCCTAAACCCTAAACCCTAAACCCTAAACCCTAAACCCTAAACCCTAAACCCTAAACCCTAAACCCTAAACCCTAAACCCTAAACCCTAAACCCTAAACCCTAAACCCTAAACCCTAAACCCTAAACCCTAAACCCTAAACCCTAAACCCTAAACCCTAAACCCTAAACCCTAAACCCTAAACCCTAAACCCTAAACCCTAAACCCTAAACCCTAAACCCTAAACCCTAAACCCTAAACCCTAAACCCTAAACCCTAAACCCTAAACCCTAAACCCTAAACCCTAAACCCTAAACCCTAAACCCTAAACCCTAAACCCTAAACCCTAAACCCTAAACCCTAAACCCTAAACCCTAAACCCTAAACCCTAAACCCTAAACCCTAAACCCTAAACCCTAAACCCTAAACCCTAAACCCTAAACCCTAAACCCTAAACCCTAAACCCTAAACCCTAAACCCTAAACCCTAAACCCTAAACCCTAAACCCTAAACCCTAAACCCTAAACCCTAAACCCTAAACCCTAAACCCTAAACCCTAAACCCTAAACCCTAAACCCTAAACCCTAAACCCTAAACCCTAAACCCTAAACCCTAAACCCTAAACCCTAAACCCTAAACCCTAAACCCTAAACCCTAAACCCTAAACCCTAAACCCTAAACCCTAAACCCTAAACCCTAAACCCTAAACCCTAAACCCTAAACCCTAAACCCTAAACCCTAAACCCTAAACCCTAAACCCTAAACCCTAAACCCTAAACCCTAAACCCTAAACCCTAAACCCTAAACCCTAAACCCTAAACCCTAAACCCTAAACCCTAAACCCTAAACCCTAAACCCTAAACCCTAAACCCTAAACCCTAAACCCTAAACCCTAAACCCTAAACCCTAAACCCTAAACCCTAAACCCTAAACCCTAAACCCTAAACCCTAAACCCTAAACCCTAAACCCTAAACCCTAAACCCTAAACCCTAAACCCTAAACCCTAAACCCTAAACCCTAAACCCTAAACCCTAAACCCTAAACCCTAAACCCTAAACCCTAAACCCTAAACCCTAAACCCTAAACCCTAAACCCTAAACCCTAAACCCTAAACCCTAAACCCTAAACCCTAAACCCTAAACCCTAAACCCTAAACCCTAAACCCTAAACCCTAAACCCTAAACCCTAAACCCTAAACCCTAAACCCTAAACCCTAAACCCTAAACCCTAAACCCTAAACCCTAAACCCTAAACCCTAAACCCTAAACCCTAAACCCTAAACCCTAAACCCTAAACCCTAAACCCTAAACCCTAAACCCTAAACCCTAAACCCTAAACCCTAAACCCTAAACCCTAAACCCTAAACCCTAAACCCTAAACCCTAAACCCTAAACCCTAAACCCTAAACCCTAAACCCTAAACCCTAAACCCTAAACCCTAAACCCTAAACCCTAAACCCTAAACCCTAAACCCTAAACCCTAAACCCTAAACCCTAAACCCTAAACCCTAAACCCTAAACCCTAAACCCTAAACCCTAAACCCTAAACCCTAAACCCTAAACCCTAAACCCTAAACCCTAAACCCTAAACCCTAAACCCTAAACCCTAAACCCTAAACCCTAAACCCTAAACCCTAAACCCTAAACCCTAAACCCTAAACCCTAAACCCTAAACCCTAAACCCTAAACCCTAAACCCTAAACCCTAAACCCTAAACCCTAAACCCTAAACCCTAAACCCTAAACCCTAAACCCTAAACCCTAAACCCTAAACCCTAAACCCTAAACCCTAAACCCTAAACCCTAAACCCTAAACCCTAAACCCTAAACCCTAAACCCTAAACCCTAAACCCTAAACCCTAAACCCTAAACCCTAAACCCTAAACCCTAAACCCTAAACCCTAAACCCTAAACCCTAAACCCTAAACCCTAAACCCTAAACCCTAAACCCTAAACCCTAAACCCTAAACCCTAAACCCTAAACCCTAAACCCTAAACCCTAAACCCTAAACCCTAAACCCTAAACCCTAAACCCTAAACCCTAAACCCTAAACCCTAAACCCTAAACCCTAAACCCTAAACCCTAAACCCTAAACCCTAAACCCTAAACCCTAAACCCTAAACCCTAAACCCTAAACCCTAAACCCTAAACCCTAAACCCTAAACCCTAAACCCTAAACCCTAAACCCTAAACCCTAAACCCTAAACCCTAAACCCTAAACCCTAAACCCTAAACCCTAAACCCTAAACCCTAAACCCTAAACCCTAAACCCTAAACCCTAAACCCTAAACCCTAAACCCTAAACCCTAAACCCTAAACCCTAAACCCTAAACCCTAAACCCTAAACCCTAAACCCTAAACCCTAAACCCTAAACCCTAAACCCTAAACCCTAAACCCTAAACCCTAAACCCTAAACCCTAAACCCTAAACCCTAAACCCTAAACCCTAAACCCTAAACCCTAAACCCTAAACCCTAAACCCTAAACCCTAAACCCTAAACCCTAAACCCTAAACCCTAAACCCTAAACCCTAAACCCTAAACCCTAAACCCTAAACCCTAAACCCTAAACCCTAAACCCTAAACCCTAAACCCTAAACCCTAAACCCTAAACCCTAAACCCTAAACCCTAAACCCTAAACCCTAAACCCTAAACCCTAAACCCTAAACCCTAAACCCTAAACCCTAAACCCTAAACCCTAAACCCTAAACCCTAAACCCTAAACCCTAAACCCTAAACCCTAAACCCTAAACCCTAAACCCTAAACCCTAAACCCTAAACCCTAAACCCTAAACCCTAAACCCTAAACCCTAAACCCTAAACCCTAAACCCTAAACCCTAAACCCTAAACCCTAAACCCTAAACCCTAAACCCTAAACCCTAAACCCTAAACCCTAAACCCTAAACCCTAAACCCTAAACCCTAAACCCTAAACCCTAAACCCTAAACCCTAAACCCTAAACCCTAAACCCTAAACCCTAAACCCTAAACCCTAAACCCTAAACCCTAAACCCTAAACCCTAAACCCTAAACCCTAAACCCTAAACCCTAAACCCTAAACCCTAAACCCTAAACCCTAAACCCTAAACCCTAAACCCTAAACCCTAAACCCTAAACCCTAAACCCTAAACCCTAAACCCTAAACCCTAAACCCTAAACCCTAAACCCTAAACCCTAAACCCTAAACCCTAAACCCTAAACCCTAAACCCTAAACCCTAAACCCTAAACCCTAAACCCTAAACCCTAAACCCTAAACCCTAAACCCTAAACCCTAAACCCTAAACCCTAAACCCTAAACCCTAAACCCTAAACCCTAAACCCTAAACCCTAAACCCTAAACCCTAAACCCTAAACCCTAAACCCTAAACCCTAAACCCTAAACCCTAAACCCTAAACCCTAAACCCTAAACCCTAAACCCTAAACCCTAAACCCTAAACCCTAAACCCTAAACCCTAAACCCTAAACCCTAAACCCTAAACCCTAAACCCTAAACCCTAAACCCTAAACCCTAAACCCTAAACCCTAAACCCTAAACCCTAAACCCTAAACCCTAAACCCTAAACCCTAAACCCTAAACCCTAAACCCTAAACCCTAAACCCTAAACCCTAAACCCTAAACCCTAAACCCTAAACCCTAAACCCTAAACCCTAAACCCTAAACCCTAAACCCTAAACCCTAAACCCTAAACCCTAAACCCTAAACCCTAAACCCTAAACCCTAAACCCTAAACCCTAAACCCTAAACCCTAAACCCTAAACCCTAAACCCTAAACCCTAAACCCTAAACCCTAAACCCTAAACCCTAAACCCTAAACCCTAAACCCTAAACCCTAAACCCTAAACCCTAAACCCTAAACCCTAAACCCTAAACCCTAAACCCTAAACCCTAAACCCTAAACCCTAAACCCTAAACCCTAAACCCTAAACCCTAAACCCTAAACCCTAAACCCTAAACCCTAAACCCTAAACCCTAAACCCTAAACCCTAAACCCTAAACCCTAAACCCTAAACCCTAAACCCTAAACCCTAAACCCTAAACCCTAAACCCTAAACCCTAAACCCTAAACCCTAAACCCTAAACCCTAAACCCTAAACCCTAAACCCTAAACCCTAAACCCTAAACCCTAAACCCTAAACCCTAAACCCTAAACCCTAAACCCTAAACCCTAAACCCTAAACCCTAAACCCTAAACCCTAAACCCTAAACCCTAAACCCTAAACCCTAAACCCTAAACCCTAAACCCTAAACCCTAAACCCTAAACCCTAAACCCTAAACCCTAAACCCTAAACCCTAAACCCTAAACCCTAAACCCTAAACCCTAAACCCTAAACCCTAAACCCTAAACCCTAAACCCTAAACCCTAAACCCTAAACCCTAAACCCTAAACCCTAAACCCTAAACCCTAAACCCTAAACCCTAAACCCTAAACCCTAAACCCTAAACCCTAAACCCTAAACCCTAAACCCTAAACCCTAAACCCTAAACCCTAAACCCTAAACCCTAAACCCTAAACCCTAAACCCTAAACCCTAAACCCTAAACCCTAAACCCTAAACCCTAAACCCTAAACCCTAAACCCTAAACCCTAAACCCTAAACCCTAAACCCTAAACCCTAAACCCTAAACCCTAAACCCTAAACCCTAAACCCTAAACCCTAAACCCTAAACCCTAAACCCTAAACCCTAAACCCTAAACCCTAAACCCTGAAACCCTAAACCCTAAACCCTAAACCCTAAACCCTAAACCCTAAACCCTAAACCCTAAACCCTAAACCCTAAACCCTAAACCCTAAACCCTAAACCCTAAACCCTAAACCCTAAACCCTAAACCCTAAACCCTAAACCCTAAACCCTAAACCCTAAACCCTAAACCCTAAACCCTAAACCCTAAACCCTAAACCCTAAACCCTAAACCCTAAACCCTAAACCCTAAACCCTAAACCCTAAACCCTAAACCCTAAACCCTAAACCCTAAACCCTAAACCCTAAACCCTAAACCCTAAACCCTAAACCCTAAACCCTAAACCCTAAACCCTAAACCCTAAACCCTAAACCCTAAACCCTAAACCCTAAACCCTAAACCCTAAACCCTAAACCCTAAACCCTAAACCCTAAACCCTAAACCCTAAACCCTAAACCCTAAACCCTAAACCCTAAACCCTAAACCCTAAACCCTAAACCCTAAACCCTAAACCCTAAACCCTAAACCCTAAACCCTAAACCCTAAACCCTAAACCCTAAACCCTAAACCCTAAACCCTAAACCCTAAACCCTAAACCCTAAACCCTAAACCCTAAACCCTAAACCCTAAACCCTAAACCCTAAACCCTAAACCCTAAACCCTAAACCCTAAACCCTAAACCCTAAACCCTAAACCCTAAACCCTAAACCCTAAACCCTAAACCCTAAACCCTAAACCCTAAACCCTAAACCCTAAACCCTAAACCCTAAACCCTAAACCCTAAACCCTAAACCCTAAACCCTAAACCCTAAACCCTAAACCCTAAACCCTAAACCCTAAACCCTAAACCCTAAACCCTAAACCCTAAACCCTAAACCCTAAACCCTAAACCCTAAACCCTAAACCCTAAACCCTAAACCCTAAACCCTAAACCCTAAACCCTAAACCCTAAACCCTAAACCCTAAACCCTAAACCCTAAACCCTAAACCCTAAACCCTAAACCCTAAACCCTAAACCCTAAACCCTAAACCCTAAACCCTAAACCCTAAACCCTAAACCCTAAACCCTAAACCCTAAACCCTAAACCCTAAACCCTAAACCCTAAACCCTAAACCCTAAACCCTAAACCCTAAACCCTAAACCCTAAACCCTAAACCCTAAACCCTAAACCCTAAACCCTAAACCCTAAACCCTAAACCCTAAACCCTAAACCCTAAACCCTAAACCCTAAACCCTAAACCCTAAACCCTAAACCCTAAACCCTAAACCCTAAACCCTAAACCCTAAACCCTAAACCCTAAACCCTAAACCCTAAACCCTAAACCCTAAACCCTAAACCCTAAACCCTAAACCCTAAACCCTAAACCCTAAACCCTAAACCCTAAACCCTAAACCCTAAACCCTAAACCCTAAACCCTAAACCCTAAACCCTAAACCCTAAACCCTAAACCCTAAACCCTAAACCCTAAACCCTAAACCCTAAACCCTAAACCCTAAACCCTAAACCCTAAACCCTAAACCCTAAACCCTAAACCCTAAACCCTAAACCCTAAACCCTAAACCCTAAACCCTAAACCCTAAACCCTAAACCCTAAACCCTAAACCCTAAACCCTAAACCCTAAACCCTAAACCCTAAACCCTAAACCCTAAACCCTAAACCCTAAACCCTAAACCCTAAACCCTAAACCCTAAACCCTAAACCCTAAACCCTAAACCCTAAACCCTAAACCCTAAACCCTAAACCCTAAACCCTAAACCCTAAACCCTAAACCCTAAACCCTAAACCCTAAACCCTAAACCCTAAACCCTAAACCCTAAACCCTAAACCCTAAACCCTAAACCCTAAACCCTAAACCCTAAACCCTAAACCCTAAACCCTAAACCCTAAACCCTAAACCCTAAACCCTAAACCCTAAACCCTAAACCCTAAACCCTAAACCCTAAACCCTAAACCCTAAACCCTAAACCCTAAACCCTAAACCCTAAACCCTAAACCCTAAACCCTAAACCCTAAACCCTAAACCCTAAACCCTAAACCCTAAACCCTAAACCCTAAACCCTAAACCCTAAACCCTAAACCCTAAACCCTAAACCCTAAACCCTAAACCCTAAACCCTAAACCCTAAACCCTAAACCCTAAACCCTAAACCCTAAACCCTAAACCCTAAACCCTAAACCCTAAACCCTAAACCCTAAACCCTAAACCCTAAACCCTAAACCCTAAACCCTAAACCCTAAACCCTAAACCCTAAACCCTAAACCCTAAACCCTAAACCCTAAACCCTAAACCCTAAACCCTAAACCCTAAACCCTAAACCCTAAACCCTAAACCCTAAACCCTAAACCCTAAACCCTAAACCCTAAACCCTAAACCCTAAACCCTAAACCCTAAACCCTAAACCCTAAACCCTAAACCCTAAACCCTAAACCCTAAACCCTAAACCCTAAACCCTAAACCCTAAACCCTAAACCCTAAACCCTAAACCCTAAACCCTAAACCCTAAACCCTAAACCCTAAACCCTAAACCCTAAACCCTAAACCCTAAACCCTAAACCCTAAACCCTAAACCCTAAACCCTAAACCCTAAACCCTAAACCCTAAACCCTAAACCCTAAACCCTAAACCCTAAACCCTAAACCCTAAACCCTAAACCCTAAACCCTAAACCCTAAACCCTAAACCCTAAACCCTAAACCCTAAACCCTAAACCCTAAACCCTAAACCCTAAACCCTAAACCCTAAACCCTAAACCCTAAACCCTAAACCCTAAACCCTAAACCCTAAACCCTAAACCCTAAACCCTAAACCCTAAACCCTAAACCCTAAACCCTAAACCCTAAACCCTAAACCCTAAACCCTAAACCCTAAACCCTAAACCCTAAACCCTAAACCCTAAACCCTAAACCCTAAACCCTAAACCCTAAACCCTAAACCCTAAACCCTAAACCCTAAACCCTAAACCCTAAACCCTAAACCCTAAACCCTAAACCCTAAACCCTAAACCCTAAACCCTAAACCCTAAACCCTAAACCCTAAACCCTAAACCCTAAACCCTAAACCCTAAACCCTAAACCCTAAACCCTAAACCCTAAACCCTAAACCCTAAACCCTAAACCCTAAACCCTAAACCCTAAACCCTAAACCCTAAACCCTAAACCCTAAACCCTAAACCCTAAACCCTAAACCCTAAACCCTAAACCCTAAACCCTAAACCCTAAACCCTAAACCCTAAACCCTAAACCCTAAACCCTAAACCCTAAACCCTAAACCCTAAACCCTAAACCCTAAACCCTAAACCCTAAACCCTAAACCCTAAACCCTAAACCCTAAACCCTAAACCCTAAACCCTAAACCCTAAACCCTAAACCCTAAACCCTAAACCCTAAACCCTAAACCCTAAACCCTAAACCCTAAACCCTAAACCCTAAACCCTAAACCCTAAACCCTAAACCCTAAACCCTAAACCCTAAACCCTAAACCCTAAACCCTAAACCCTAAACCCTAAACCCTAAACCCTAAACCCTAAACCCTAAACCCTAAACCCTAAACCCTAAACCCTAAACCCTAAACCCTAAACCCTAAACCCTAAACCCTAAACCCTAAACCCTAAACCCTAAACCCTAAACCCTAAACCCTAAACCCTAAACCCTAAACCCTAAACCCTAAACCCTAAACCCTAAACCCTAAACCCTAAACCCTAAACCCTAAACCCTAAACCCTAAACCCTAAACCCTAAACCCTAAACCCTAAACCCTAAACCCTAAACCCTAAACCCTAAACCCTAAACCCTAAACCCTAAACCCTAAACCCTAAACCCTAAACCCTAAACCCTAAACCCTAAACCCTAAACCCTAAACCCTAAACCCTAAACCCTAAACCCTAAACCCTAAACCCTAAACCCTAAACCCTAAACCCTAAACCCTAAACCCTAAACCCTAAACCCTAAACCCTAAACCCTAAACCCTAAACCCTAAACCCTAAACCCTAAACCCTAAACCCTAAACCCTAAACCCTAAACCCTAAACCCTAAACCCTAAACCCTAAACCCTAAACCCTAAACCCTAAACCCTAAACCCTAAACCCTAAACCCTAAACCCTAAACCCTAAACCCTAAACCCTAAACCCTAAACCCTAAACCCTAAACCCTAAACCCTAAACCCTAAACCCTAAACCCTAAACCCTAAACCCTAAACCCTAAACCCTAAACCCTAAACCCTAAACCCTAAACCCTAAACCCTAAACCCTAAACCCTAAACCCTAAACCCTAAACCCTAAACCCTAAACCCTAAACCCTAAACCCTAAACCCTAAACCCTAAACCCTAAACCCTAAACCCTAAACCCTAAACCCTAAACCCTAAACCCTAAACCCTAAACCCTAAACCCTAAACCCTAAACCCTAAACCCTAAACCCTAAACCCTAAACCCTAAACCCTAAACCCTAAACCCTAAACCCTAAACCCTAAACCCTAAACCCTAAACCCTAAACCCTAAACCCTAAACCCTAAACCCTAAACCCTAAACCCTAAACCCTAAACCCTAAACCCTAAACCCTAAACCCTAAACCCTAAACCCTAAACCCTAAACCCTAAACCCTAAACCCTAAACCCTAAACCCTAAACCCTAAACCCTAAACCCTAAACCCTAAACCCTAAACCCTAAACCCTAAACCCTAAACCCTAAACCCTAAACCCTAAACCCTAAACCCTAAACCCTAAACCCTAAACCCTAAACCCTAAACCCTAAACCCTAAACCCTAAACCCTAAACCCTAAACCCTAAACCCTAAACCCTAAACCCTAAACCCTAAACCCTAAACCCTAAACCCTAAACCCTAAACCCTAAACCCTAAACCCTAAACCCTAAACCCTAAACCCTAAACCCTAAACCCTAAACCCTAAACCCTAAACCCTAAACCCTAAACCCTAAACCCTAAACCCTAAACCCTAAACCCTAAACCCTAAACCCTAAACCCTAAACCCTAAACCCTAAACCCTAAACCCTAAACCCTAAACCCTAAACCCTAAACCCTAAACCCTAAACCCTAAACCCTAAACCCTAAACCCTAAACCCTAAACCCTAAACCCTAAACCCTAAACCCTAAACCCTAAACCCTAAACCCTAAACCCTAAACCCTAAACCCTAAACCCTAAACCCTAAACCCTAAACCCTAAACCCTAAACCCTAAACCCTAAACCCTAAACCCTAAACCCTAAACCCTAAACCCTAAACCCTAAACCCTAAACCCTAAACCCTAAACCCTAAACCCTAAACCCTAAACCCTAAACCCTAAACCCTAAACCCTAAACCCTAAACCCTAAACCCTAAACCCTAAACCCTAAACCCTAAACCCTAAACCCTAAACCCTAAACCCTAAACCCTAAACCCTAAACCCTAAACCCTAAACCCTAAACCCTAAACCCTAAACCCTAAACCCTAAACCCTAAACCCTAAACCCTAAACCCTAAACCCTAAACCCTAAACCCTAAACCCTAAACCCTAAACCCTAAACCCTAAACCCTAAACCCTAAACCCTAAACCCTAAACCCTAAACCCTAAACCCTAAACCCTAAACCCTAAACCCTAAACCCTAAACCCTAAACCCTAAACCCTAAACCCTAAACCCTAAACCCTAAACCCTAAACCCTAAACCCTAAACCCTAAACCCTAAACCCTAAACCCTAAACCCTAAACCCTAAACCCTAAACCCTAAACCCTAAACCCTAAACCCTAAACCCTAAACCCTAAACCCTAAACCCTAAACCCTAAACCCTAAACCCTAAACCCTAAACCCTAAACCCTAAACCCTAAACCCTAAACCCTAAACCCTAAACCCTAAACCCTAAACCCTAAACCCTAAACCCTAAACCCTAAACCCTAAACCCTAAACCCTAAACCCTAAACCCTAAACCCTAAACCCTAAACCCTAAACCCTAAACCCTAAACCCTAAACCCTAAACCCTAAACCCTAAACCCTAAACCCTAAACCCTAAACCCTAAACCCTAAACCCTAAACCCTAAACCCTAAACCCTAAACCCTAAACCCTAAACCCTAAACCCTAAACCCTAAACCCTAAACCCTAAACCCTAAACCCTAAACCCTAAACCCTAAACCCTAAACCCTAAACCCTAAACCCTAAACCCTAAACCCTAAACCCTAAACCCTAAACCCTAAACCCTAAACCCTAAACCCTAAACCCTAAACCCTAAACCCTAAACCCTAAACCCTAAACCCTAAACCCTAAACCCTAAACCCTAAACCCTAAACCCTAAACCCTAAACCCTAAACCCTAAACCCTAAACCCTAAACCCTAAACCCTAAACCCTAAACCCTAAACCCTAAACCCTAAACCCTAAACCCTAAACCCTAAACCCTAAACCCTAAACCCTAAACCCTAAACCCTAAACCCTAAACCCTAAACCCTAAACCCTAAACCCTAAACCCTAAACCCTAAACCCTAAACCCTAAACCCTAAACCCTAAACCCTAAACCCTAAACCCTAAACCCTAAACCCTAAACCCTAAACCCTAAACCCTAAACCCTAAACCCTAAACCCTAAACCCTAAACCCTAAACCCTAAACCCTAAACCCTAAACCCTAAACCCTAAACCCTAAACCCTAAACCCTAAACCCTAAACCCTAAACCCTAAACCCTAAACCCTAAACCCTAAACCCTAAACCCTAAACCCTAAACCCTAAACCCTAAACCCTAAACCCTAAACCCTAAACCCTAAACCCTAAACCCTAAACCCTAAACCCTAAACCCTAAACCCTAAACCCTAAACCCTAAACCCTAAACCCTAAACCCTAAACCCTAAACCCTAAACCCTAAACCCTAAACCCTAAACCCTAAACCCTAAACCCTAAACCCTAAACCCTAAACCCTAAACCCTAAACCCTAAACCCTAAACCCTAAACCCTAAACCCTAAACCCTAAACCCTAAACCCTAAACCCTAAACCCTAAACCCTAAACCCTAAACCCTAAACCCTAAACCCTAAACCCTAAACCCTAAACCCTAAACCCTAAACCCTAAACCCTAAACCCTAAACCCTAAACCCTAAACCCTAAACCCTAAACCCTAAACCCTAAACCCTAAACCCTAAACCCTAAACCCTAAACCCTAAACCCTAAACCCTAAACCCTAAACCCTAAACCCTAAACCCTAAACCCTAAACCCTAAACCCTAAACCCTAAACCCTAAACCCTAAACCCTAAACCCTAAACCCTAAACCCTAAACCCTAAACCCTAAACCCTAAACCCTAAACCCTAAACCCTAAACCCTAAACCCTAAACCCTAAACCCTAAACCCTAAACCCTAAACCCTAAACCCTAAACCCTAAACCCTAAACCCTAAACCCTAAACCCTAAACCCTAAACCCTAAACCCTAAACCCTAAACCCTAAACCCTAAACCCTAAACCCTAAACCCTAAACCCTAAACCCTAAACCCTAAACCCTAAACCCTAAACCCTAAACCCTAAACCCTAAACCCTAAACCCTAAACCCTAAACCCTAAACCCTAAACCCTAAACCCTAAACCCTAAACCCTAAACCCTAAACCCTAAACCCTAAACCCTAAACCCTAAACCCTAAACCCTAAACCCTAAACCCTAAACCCTAAACCCTAAACCCTAAACCCTAAACCCTAAACCCTAAACCCTAAACCCTAAACCCTAAACCCTAAACCCTAAACCCTAAACCCTAAACCCTAAACCCTAAACCCTAAACCCTAAACCCTAAACCCTAAACCCTAAACCCTAAACCCTAAACCCTAAACCCTAAACCCTAAACCCTAAACCCTAAACCCTAAACCCTAAACCCTAAACCCTAAACCCTAAACCCTAAACCCTAAACCCTAAACCCTAAACCCTAAACCCTAAACCCTAAACCCTAAACCCTAAACCCTAAACCCTAAACCCTAAACCCTAAACCCTAAACCCTAAACCCTAAACCCTAAACCCTAAACCCTAAACCCTAAACCCTAAACCCTAAACCCTAAACCCTAAACCCTAAACCCTAAACCCTAAACCCTAAACCCTAAACCCTAAACCCTAAACCCTAAACCCTAAACCCTAAACCCTAAACCCTAAACCCTAAACCCTAAACCCTAAACCCTAAACCCTAAACCCTAAACCCTAAACCCTAAACCCTAAACCCTAAACCCTAAACCCTAAACCCTAAACCCTAAACCCTAAACCCTAAACCCTAAACCCTAAACCCTAAACCCTAAACCCTAAACCCTAAACCCTAAACCCTAAACCCTAAACCCTAAACCCTAAACCCTAAACCCTAAACCCTAAACCCTAAACCCTAAACCCTAAACCCTAAACCCTAAACCCTAAACCCTAAACCCTAAACCCTAAACCCTAAACCCTAAACCCTAAACCCTAAACCCTAAACCCTAAACCCTAAACCCTAAACCCTAAACCCTAAACCCTAAACCCTAAACCCTAAA
This sequence comes from Phoenix dactylifera, assembly GCF_051530095.1. Taxonomy (NCBI): domain Eukaryota; kingdom Viridiplantae; phylum Streptophyta; class Magnoliopsida; order Arecales; family Arecaceae; genus Phoenix; species Phoenix dactylifera. The sequence goes on from NC_143206.1 coordinate 62,860, forward strand.
CCCTAAACCCTAAACCCTAAACCCTAAACCCTAAACCCTAAACCCTAAACCCTAAACCCTAAACCCTAAACCCTAAACCCTAAACCCTAAACCCTAAACCCTAAACCCTAAACCCTAAACCCTAAACCCTAAACCCTAAACCCTAAACCCTAAACCCTAAACCCTAAACCCTAAACCCTAAACCCTAAACCCTAAACCCTAAACCCTAAACCCTAAACCCTAAACCCTAAACCCTAAACCCTAAACCCTAAACCCTAAACCCTAAACCCTAAACCCTAAACCCTAAACCCTAAACCCTAAACCCTAAACCCTAAACCCTAAACCCTAAACCCTAAACCCTAAACCCTAAACCCTAAACCCTAAACCCTAAACCCTAAACCCTAAACCCTAAACCCTAAACCCTAAACCCTAAACCCTAAACCCTAAACCCTAAACCCTAAACCCTAAACCCTAAACCCTAAACCCTAAACCCTAAACCCTAAACCCTAAACCCTAAACCCTAAACCCTAAACCCTAAACCCTAAACCCTAAACCCTAAACCCTAAACCCTAAACCCTAAACCCTAAACCCTAAACCCTAAACCCTAAACCCTAAACCCTAAACCCTAAACCCTAAACCCTAAACCCTAAACCCTAAACCCTAAACCCTAAACCCTAAACCCTAAACCCTAAACCCTAAACCCTAAACCCTAAACCCTAAACCCTAAACCCTAAACCCTAAACCCTAAACCCTAAACCCTAAACCCTAAACCCTAAACCCTAAACCCTAAACCCTAAACCCTAAACCCTAAACCCTAAACCCTAAACCCTAAACCCTAAACCCTAAACCCTAAACCCTAAACCCTAAACCCTAAACCCTAAACCCTAAACCCTAAACCCTAAACCCTAAACCCTAAACCCTAAACCCTAAACCCTAAACCCTAAACCCTAAACCCTAAACCCTAAACCCTAAACCCTAAACCCTAAACCCTAAACCCTAAACCCTAAACCCTAAACCCTAAACCCTAAACCCTAAACCCTAAACCCTAAACCCTAAACCCTAAACCCTAAACCCTAAACCCTAAACCCTAAACCCTAAACCCTAAACCCTAAACCCTAAACCCTAAACCCTAAACCCTAAACCCTAAACCCTAAACCCTAAACCCTAAACCCTAAACCCTAAACCCTAAACCCTAAACCCTAAACCCTAAACCCTAAACCCTAAACCCTAAACCCTAAACCCTAAACCCTAAACCCTAAACCCTAAACCCTAAACCCTAAACCCTAAACCCTAAACCCTAAACCCTAAACCCTAAACCCTAAACCCTAAACCCTAAACCCTAAACCCTAAACCCTAAACCCTAAACCCTAAACCCTAAACCCTAAACCCTAAACCCTAAACCCTAAACCCTAAACCCTAAACCCTAAACCCTAAACCCTAAACCCTAAACCCTAAACCCTAAACCCTAAACCCTAAACCCTAAACCCTAAACCCTAAACCCTAAACCCTAAACCCTAAACCCTAAACCCTAAACCCTAAACCCTAAACCCTAAACCCTAAACCCTAAACCCTAAACCCTAAACCCTAAACCCTAAACCCTAAACCCTAAACCCTAAACCCTAAACCCTAAACCCTAAACCCTAAACCCTAAACCCTAAACCCTAAACCCTAAACCCTAAACCCTAAACCCTAAACCCTAAACCCTAAACCCTAAACCCTAAACCCTAAACCCTAAACCCTAAACCCTAAACCCTAAACCCTAAACCCTAAACCCTAAACCCTAAACCCTAAACCCTAAACCCTAAACCCTAAACCCTAAACCCTAAACCCTAAACCCTAAACCCTAAACCCTAAACCCTAAACCCTAAACCCTAAACCCTAAACCCTAAACCCTAAACCCTAAACCCTAAACCCTAAACCCTAAACCCTAAACCCTAAACCCTAAACCCTAAACCCTAAACCCTAAACCCTAAACCCTAAACCCTAAACCCTAAACCCTAAACCCTAAACCCTAAACCCTAAACCCTAAACCCTAAACCCTAAACCCTAAACCCTAAACCCTAAACCCTAAACCCTAAACCCTAAACCCTAAACCCTAAACCCTAAACCCTAAACCCTAAACCCTAAACCCTAAACCCTAAACCCTAAACCCTAAACCCTAAACCCTAAACCCTAAACCCTAAACCCTAAACCCTAAACCCTAAACCCTAAACCCTAAACCCTAAACCCTAAACCCTAAACCCTAAACCCTAAACCCTAAACCCTAAACCCTAAACCCTAAACCCTAAACCCTAAACCCTAAACCCTAAACCCTAAACCCTAAACCCTAAACCCTAAACCCTAAACCCTAAACCCTAAACCCTAAACCCTAAACCCTAAACCCTAAACCCTAAACCCTAAACCCTAAACCCTAAACCCTAAACCCTAAACCCTAAACCCTAAACCCTAAACCCTAAACCCTAAACCCTAAACCCTAAACCCTAAACCCTAAACCCTAAACCCTAAACCCTAAACCCTAAACCCTAAACCCTAAACCCTAAACCCTAAACCCTAAACCCTAAACCCTAAACCCTAAACCCTAAACCCTAAACCCTAAACCCTAAACCCTAAACCCTAAACCCTAAACCCTAAACCCTAAACCCTAAACCCTAAACCCTAAACCCTAAACCCTAAACCCTAAACCCTAAACCCTAAACCCTAAACCCTAAACCCTAAACCCTAAACCCTAAACCCTAAACCCTAAACCCTAAACCCTAAACCCTAAACCCTAAACCCTAAACCCTAAACCCTAAACCCTAAACCCTAAACCCTAAACCCTAAACCCTAAACCCTAAACCCTAAACCCTAAACCCTAAACCCTAAACCCTAAACCCTAAACCCTAAACCCTAAACCCTAAACCCTAAACCCTAAACCCTAAACCCTAAACCCTAAACCCTAAACCCTAAACCCTAAACCCTAAACCCTAAACCCTAAACCCTAAACCCTAAACCCTAAACCCTAAACCCTAAACCCTAAACCCTAAACCCTAAACCCTAAACCCTAAACCCTAAACCCTAAACCCTAAACCCTAAACCCTAAACCCTAAACCCTAAACCCTAAACCCTAAACCCTAAACCCTAAACCCTAAACCCTAAACCCTAAACCCTAAACCCTAAACCCTAAACCCTAAACCCTAAACCCTAAACCCTAAACCCTAAACCCTAAACCCTAAACCCTAAACCCTAAACCCTAAACCCTAAACCCTAAACCCTAAACCCTAAACCCTAAACCCTAAACCCTAAACCCTAAACCCTAAACCCTAAACCCTAAACCCTAAACCCTAAACCCTAAACCCTAAACCCTAAACCCTAAACCCTAAACCCTAAACCCTAAACCCTAAACCCTAAACCCTAAACCCTAAACCCTAAACCCTAAACCCTAAACCCTAAACCCTAAACCCTAAACCCTAAACCCTAAACCCTAAACCCTAAACCCTAAACCCTAAACCCTAAACCCTAAACCCTAAACCCTAAACCCTAAACCCTAAACCCTAAACCCTAAACCCTAAACCCTAAACCCTAAACCCTAAACCCTAAACCCTAAACCCTAAACCCTAAACCCTAAACCCTAAACCCTAAACCCTAAACCCTAAACCCTAAACCCTAAACCCTAAACCCTAAACCCTAAACCCTAAACCCTAAACCCTAAACCCTAAACCCTAAACCCTAAACCCTAAACCCTAAACCCTAAACCCTAAACCCTAAACCCTAAACCCTAAACCCTAAACCCTAAACCCTAAACCCTAAACCCTAAACCCTAAACCCTAAACCCTAAACCCTAAACCCTAAACCCTAAACCCTAAACCCTAAACCCTAAACCCTAAACCCTAAACCCTAAACCCTAAACCCTAAACCCTAAACCCTAAACCCTAAACCCTAAACCCTAAACCCTAAACCCTAAACCCTAAACCCTAAACCCTAAACCCTAAACCCTAAACCCTAAACCCTAAACCCTAAACCCTAAACCCTAAACCCTAAACCCTAAACCCTAAACCCTAAACCCTAAACCCTAAACCCTAAACCCTAAACCCTAAACCCTAAACCCTAAACCCTAAACCCTAAACCCTAAACCCTAAACCCTAAACCCTAAACCCTAAACCCTAAACCCTAAACCCTAAACCCTAAACCCTAAACCCTAAACCCTAAACCCTAAACCCTAAACCCTAAACCCTAAACCCTAAACCCTAAACCCTAAACCCTAAACCCTAAACCCTAAACCCTAAACCCTAAACCCTAAACCCTAAACCCTAAACCCTAAACCCTAAACCCTAAACCCTAAACCCTAAACCCTAAACCCTAAACCCTAAACCCTAAACCCTAAACCCTAAACCCTAAACCCTAAACCCTAAACCCTAAACCCTAAACCCTAAACCCTAAACCCTAAACCCTAAACCCTAAACCCTAAACCCTAAACCCTAAACCCTAAACCCTAAACCCTAAACCCTAAACCCTAAACCCTAAACCCTAAACCCTAAACCCTAAACCCTAAACCCTAAACCCTAAACCCTAAACCCTAAACCCTAAACCCTAAACCCTAAACCCTAAACCCTAAACCCTAAACCCTAAACCCTAAACCCTAAACCCTAAACCCTAAACCCTAAACCCTAAACCCTAAACCCTAAACCCTAAACCCTAAACCCTAAACCCTAAACCCTAAACCCTAAACCCTAAACCCTAAACCCTAAACCCTAAACCCTAAACCCTAAACCCTAAACCCTAAACCCTAAACCCTAAACCCTAAACCCTAAACCCTAAACCCTAAACCCTAAACCCTAAACCCTAAACCCTAAACCCTAAACCCTAAACCCTAAACCCTAAACCCTAAACCCTAAACCCTAAACCCTAAACCCTAAACCCTAAACCCTAAACCCTAAACCCTAAACCCTAAACCCTAAACCCTAAACCCTAAACCCTAAACCCTAAACCCTAAACCCTAAACCCTAAACCCTAAACCCTAAACCCTAAACCCTAAACCCTAAACCCTAAACCCTAAACCCTAAACCCTAAACCCTAAACCCTAAACCCTAAACCCTAAACCCTAAACCCTAAACCCTAAACCCTAAACCCTAAACCCTAAACCCTAAACCCTAAACCCTAAACCCTAAACCCTAAACCCTAAACCCTAAACCCTAAACCCTAAACCCTAAACCCTAAACCCTAAACCCTAAACCCTAAACCCTAAACCCTAAACCCTAAACCCTAAACCCTAAACCCTAAACCCTAAACCCTAAACCCTAAACCCTAAACCCTAAACCCTAAACCCTAAACCCTAAACCCTAAACCCTAAACCCTAAACCCTAAACCCTAAACCCTAAACCCTAAACCCTAAACCCTAAACCCTAAACCCTAAACCCTAAACCCTAAACCCTAAACCCTAAACCCTAAACCCTAAACCCTAAACCCTAAACCCTAAACCCTAAACCCTAAACCCTAAACCCTAAACCCTAAACCCTAAACCCTAAACCCTAAACCCTAAACCCTAAACCCTAAACCCTAAACCCTAAACCCTAAACCCTAAACCCTAAACCCTAAACCCTAAACCCTAAACCCTAAACCCTAAACCCTAAACCCTAAACCCTAAACCCTAAACCCTAAACCCTAAACCCTAAACCCTAAACCCTAAACCCTAAACCCTAAACCCTAAACCCTAAACCCTAAACCCTAAACCCTAAACCCTAAACCCTAAACCCTAAACCCTAAACCCTAAACCCTAAACCCTAAACCCTAAACCCTAAACCCTAAACCCTAAACCCTAAACCCTAAACCCTAAACCCTAAACCCTAAACCCTAAACCCTAAACCCTAAACCCTAAACCCTAAACCCTAAACCCTAAACCCTAAACCCTAAACCCTAAACCCTAAACCCTAAACCCTAAACCCTAAACCCTAAACCCTAAACCCTAAACCCTAAACCCTAAACCCTAAACCCTAAACCCTAAACCCTAAACCCTAAACCCTAAACCCTAAACCCTAAACCCTAAACCCTAAACCCTAAACCCTAAACCCTAAACCCTAAACCCTAAACCCTAAACCCTAAACCCTAAACCCTAAACCCTAAACCCTAAACCCTAAACCCTAAACCCTAAACCCTAAACCCTAAACCCTAAACCCTAAACCCTAAACCCTAAACCCTAAACCCTAAACCCTAAACCCTAAACCCTAAACCCTAAACCCTAAACCCTAAACCCTAAACCCTAAACCCTAAACCCTAAACCCTAAACCCTAAACCCTAAACCCTAAACCCTAAACCCTAAACCCTAAACCCTAAACCCTAAACCCTAAACCCTAAACCCTAAACCCTAAACCCTAAACCCTAAACCCTAAACCCTAAACCCTAAACCCTAAACCCTAAACCCTAAACCCTAAACCCTAAACCCTAAACCCTAAACCCTAAACCCTAAACCCTAAACCCTAAACCCTAAACCCTAAACCCTAAACCCTAAACCCTAAACCCTAAACCCTAAACCCTAAACCCTAAACCCTAAACCCTAAACCCTAAACCCTAAACCCTAAACCCTAAACCCTAAACCCTAAACCCTAAACCCTAAACCCTAAACCCTAAACCCTAAACCCTAAACCCTAAACCCTAAACCCTAAACCCTAAACCCTAAACCCTAAACCCTAAACCCTAAACCCTAAACCCTAAACCCTAAACCCTAAACCCTAAACCCTAAACCCTAAACCCTAAACCCTAAACCCTAAACCCTAAACCCTAAACCCTAAACCCTAAACCCTAAACCCTAAACCCTAAACCCTAAACCCTAAACCCTAAACCCTAAACCCTAAACCCTAAACCCTAAACCCTAAACCCTAAACCCTAAACCCTAAACCCTAAACCCTAAACCCTAAACCCTAAACCCTAAACCCTAAACCCTAAACCCTAAACCCTAAACCCTAAACCCTAAACCCTAAACCCTAAACCCTAAACCCTAAACCCTAAACCCTAAACCCTAAACCCTAAACCCTAAACCCTAAACCCTAAACCCTAAACCCTAAACCCTAAACCCTAAACCCTAAACCCTAAACCCTAAACCCTAAACCCTAAACCCTAAACCCTAAACCCTAAACCCTAAACCCTAAACCCTAAACCCTAAACCCTAAACCCTAAACCCTAAACCCTAAACCCTAAACCCTAAACCCTAAACCCTAAACCCTAAACCCTAAACCCTAAACCCTAAACCCTAAACCCTAAACCCTAAACCCTAAACCCTAAACCCTAAACCCTAAACCCTAAACCCTAAACCCTAAACCCTAAACCCTAAACCCTAAACCCTAAACCCTAAACCCTAAACCCTAAACCCTAAACCCTAAACCCTAAACCCTAAACCCTAAACCCTAAACCCTAAACCCTAAACCCTAAACCCTAAACCCTAAACCCTAAACCCTAAACCCTAAACCCTAAACCCTAAACCCTAAACCCTAAACCCTAAACCCTAAACCCTAAACCCTAAACCCTAAACCCTAAACCCTAAACCCTAAACCCTAAACCCTAAACCCTAAACCCTAAACCCTAAACCCTAAACCCTAAACCCTAAACCCTAAACCCTAAACCCTAAACCCTAAACCCTAAACCCTAAACCCTAAACCCTAAACCCTAAACCCTAAACCCTAAACCCTAAACCCTAAACCCTAAACCCTAAACCCTAAACCCTAAACCCTAAACCCTAAACCCTAAACCCTAAACCCTAAACCCTAAACCCTAAACCCTAAACCCTAAACCCTAAACCCTAAACCCTAAACCCTAAACCCTAAACCCTAAACCCTAAACCCTAAACCCTAAACCCTAAACCCTAAACCCTAAACCCTAAACCCTAAACCCTAAACCCTAAACCCTAAACCCTAAACCCTAAACCCTAAACCCTAAACCCTAAACCCTAAACCCTAAACCCTAAACCCTAAACCCTAAACCCTAAACCCTAAACCCTAAACCCTAAACCCTAAACCCTAAACCCTAAACCCTAAACCCTAAACCCTAAACCCTAAACCCTAAACCCTAAACCCTAAACCCTAAACCCTAAACCCTAAACCCTAAACCCTAAACCCTAAACCCTAAACCCTAAACCCTAAACCCTAAACCCTAAACCCTAAACCCTAAACCCTAAACCCTAAACCCTAAACCCTAAACCCTAAACCCTAAACCCTAAACCCTAAACCCTAAACCCTAAACCCTAAACCCTAAACCCTAAACCCTAAACCCTAAACCCTAAACCCTAAACCCTAAACCCTAAACCCTAAACCCTAAACCCTAAACCCTAAACCCTAAACCCTAAACCCTAAACCCTAAACCCTAAACCCTAAACCCTAAACCCTAAACCCTAAACCCTAAACCCTAAACCCTAAACCCTAAACCCTAAACCCTAAACCCTAAACCCTAAACCCTAAACCCTAAACCCTAAACCCTAAACCCTAAACCCTAAACCCTAAACCCTAAACCCTAAACCCTAAACCCTAAACCCTAAACCCTAAACCCTAAACCCTAAACCCTAAACCCTAAACCCTAAACCCTAAACCCTAAACCCTAAACCCTAAACCCTAAACCCTAAACCCTAAACCCTAAACCCTAAACCCTAAACCCTAAACCCTAAACCCTAAACCCTAAACCCTAAACCCTAAACCCTAAACCCTAAACCCTAAACCCTAAACCCTAAACCCTAAACCCTAAACCCTAAACCCTAAACCCTAAACCCTAAACCCTAAACCCTAAACCCTAAACCCTAAACCCTAAACCCTAAACCCTAAACCCTAAACCCTAAACCCTAAACCCTAAACCCTAAACCCTAAACCCTAAACCCTAAACCCTAAACCCTAAACCCTAAACCCTAAACCCTAAACCCTAAACCCTAAACCCTAAACCCTAAACCCTAAACCCTAAACCCTAAACCCTAAACCCTAAACCCTAAACCCTAAACCCTAAACCCTAAACCCTAAACCCTAAACCCTAAACCCTAAACCCTAAACCCTAAACCCTAAACCCTAAACCCTAAACCCTAAACCCTAAACCCTAAACCCTAAACCCTAAACCCTAAACCCTAAACCCTAAACCCTAAACCCTAAACCCTAAACCCTAAACCCTAAACCCTAAACCCTAAACCCTAAACCCTAAACCCTAAACCCTAAACCCTAAACCCTAAACCCTAAACCCTAAACCCTAAACCCTAAACCCTAAACCCTAAACCCTAAACCCTAAACCCTAAACCCTAAACCCTAAACCCTAAACCCTAAACCCTAAACCCTAAACCCTAAACCCTAAACCCTAAACCCTAAACCCTAAACCCTAAACCCTAAACCCTAAACCCTAAACCCTAAACCCTAAACCCTAAACCCTAAACCCTAAACCCTAAACCCTAAACCCTAAACCCTAAACCCTAAACCCTAAACCCTAAACCCTAAACCCTAAACCCTAAACCCTAAACCCTAAACCCTAAACCCTAAACCCTAAACCCTAAACCCTAAACCCTAAACCCTAAACCCTAAACCCTAAACCCTAAACCCTAAACCCTAAACCCTAAACCCTAAACCCTAAACCCTAAACCCTAAACCCTAAACCCTAAACCCTAAACCCTAAACCCTAAACCCTAAACCCTAAACCCTAAACCCTAAACCCTAAACCCTAAACCCTAAACCCTAAACCCTAAACCCTAAACCCTAAACCCTAAACCCTAAACCCTAAACCCTAAACCCTAAACCCTAAACCCTAAACCCTAAACCCTAAACCCTAAACCCTAAACCCTAAACCCTAAACCCTAAACCCTAAACCCTAAACCCTAAACCCTAAACCCTAAACCCTAAACCCTAAACCCTAAACCCTAAACCCTAAACCCTAAACCCTAAACCCTAAACCCTAAACCCTAAACCCTAAACCCTAAACCCTAAACCCTAAACCCTAAACCCTAAACCCTAAACCCTAAACCCTAAACCCTAAACCCTAAACCCTAAACCCTAAACCCTAAACCCTAAACCCTAAACCCTAAACCCTAAACCCTAAACCCTAAACCCTAAACCCTAAACCCTAAACCCTAAACCCTAAACCCTAAACCCTAAACCCTAAACCCTAAACCCTAAACCCTAAACCCTAAACCCTAAACCCTAAACCCTAAACCCTAAACCCTAAACCCTAAACCCTAAACCCTAAACCCTAAACCCTAAACCCTAAACCCTAAACCCTAAACCCTAAACCCTAAACCCTAAACCCTAAACCCTAAACCCTAAACCCTAAACCCTAAACCCTAAACCCTAAACCCTAAACCCTAAACCCTAAACCCTAAACCCTAAACCCTAAACCCTAAACCCTAAACCCTAAACCCTAAACCCTAAACCCTAAACCCTAAACCCTAAACCCTAAACCCTAAACCCTAAACCCTAAACCCTAAACCCTAAACCCTAAACCCTAAACCCTAAACCCTAAACCCTAAACCCTAAACCCTAAACCCTAAACCCTAAACCCTAAACCCTAAACCCTAAACCCTAAACCCTAAACCCTAAACCCTAAACCCTAAACCCTAAACCCTAAACCCTAAACCCTAAACCCTAAACCCTAAACCCTAAACCCTAAACCCTAAACCCTAAACCCTAAACCCTAAACCCTAAACCCTAAACCCTAAACCCTAAACCCTAAACCCTAAACCCTAAACCCTAAACCCTAAACCCTAAACCCTAAACCCTAAACCCTAAACCCTAAACCCTAAACCCTAAACCCTAAACCCTAAACCCTAAACCCTAAACCCTAAACCCTAAACCCTAAACCCTAAACCCTAAACCCTAAACCCTAAACCCTAAACCCTAAACCCTAAACCCTAAACCCTAAACCCTAAACCCTAAACCCTAAACCCTAAACCCTAAACCCTAAACCCTAAACCCTAAACCCTAAACCCTAAACCCTAAACCCTAAACCCTAAACCCTAAACCCTAAACCCTAAACCCTAAACCCTAAACCCTAAACCCTAAACCCTAAACCCTAAACCCTAAACCCTAAACCCTAAACCCTAAACCCTAAACCCTAAACCCTAAACCCTAAACCCTAAACCCTAAACCCTAAACCCTAAACCCTAAACCCTAAACCCTAAACCCTAAACCCTAAACCCTAAACCCTAAACCCTAAACCCTAAACCTCTAAACCCTAAACCCTAAACCCTAAACCCTAAACCCTAAACCCTAAACCCTAAACCCTAAACCCTAAACCCTAAACCCTAAACCCTAAACCCTAAACCCTAAACCCTAAACCCTAAACCCTAAACCCTAAACCCTAAACCCTAAACCCTAAACCCTAAACCCTAAACCCTAAACCCTAAACCCTAAACCCTAAACCCTAAACCCTAAACCCTAAACCCTAAACCCTAAACCCTAAACCCTAAACCCTAAACCCTAAACCCTAAACCCTAAACCCTAAACCCTAAACCCTAAACCCTAAACCCTAAACCCTAAACCCTAAACCCTAAACCCTAAACCCTAAACCCTAAACCCTAAACCCTAAACCCTAAACCCTAAACCCTAAACCCTAAACCCTAAACCCTAAACCCTAAACCCTAAACCCTAAACCCTAAACCCTAAACCCTAAACCCTAAACCCTAAACCCTAAACCCTAAACCCTAAACCCTAAACCCTAAACCCTAAACCCTAAACCCTAAACCCTAAACCCTAAACCCTAAACCCTAAACCCTAAACCCTAAACCCTAAACCCTAAACCCTAAACCCTAAACCCTAAACCCTAAACCCTAAACCCTAAACCCTAAACCCTAAACCCTAAACCCTAAACCCTAAACCCTAAACCCTAAACCCTAAACCCTAAACCCTAAACCCTAAACCCTAAACCCTAAACCCTAAACCCTAAACCCTAAACCCTAAACCCTAAACCCTAAACCCTAAACCCTAAACCCTAAACCCTAAACCCTAAACCCTAAACCCTAAACCCTAAACCCTAAACCCTAAACCCTAAACCCTAAACCCTAAACCCTAAACCCTAAACCCTAAACCCTAAACCCTAAACCCTAAACCCTAAACCCTAAACCCTAAACCCTAAACCCTAAACCCTAAACCCTAAACCCTAAACCCTAAACCCTAAACCCTAAACCCTAAACCCTAAACCCTAAACCCTAAACCCTAAACCCTAAACCCTAAACCCTAAACCCTAAACCCTAAACCCTAAACCCTAAACCCTAAACCCTAAACCCTAAACCCTAAACCCTAAACCCTAAACCCTAAACCCTAAACCCTAAACCCTAAACCCTAAACCCTAAACCCTAAACCCTAAACCCTAAACCCTAAACCCTAAACCCTAAACCCTAAACCCTAAACCCTAAACCCTAAACCCTAAACCCTAAACCCTAAACCCTAAACCCTAAACCCTAAACCCTAAACCCTAAACCCTAAACCCTAAACCCTAAACCCTAAACCCTAAACCCTAAACCCTAAACCCTAAACCCTAAACCCTAAACCCTAAACCCTAAACCCTAAACCCTAAACCCTAAACCCTAAACCCTAAACCCTAAACCCTAAACCCTAAACCCTAAACCCTAAACCCTAAACCCTAAACCCTAAACCCTAAACCCTAAACCCTAAACCCTAAACCCTAAACCCTAAACCCTAAACCCTAAACCCTAAACCCTAAACCCTAAACCCTAAACCCTAAACCCTAAACCCTAAACCCTAAACCCTAAACCCTAAACCCTAAACCCTAAACCCTAAACCCTAAACCCTAAACCCTAAACCCTAAACCCTAAACCCTAAACCCTAAACCCTAAACCCTAAACCCTAAACCCTAAACCCTAAACCCTAAACCCTAAACCCTAAACCCTAAACCCTAAACCCTAAACCCTAAACCCTAAACCCTAAACCCTAAACCCTAAACCCTAAACCCTAAACCCTAAACCCTAAACCCTAAACCCTAAACCCTAAACCCTAAACCCTAAACCCTAAACCCTAAACCCTAAACCCTAAACCCTAAACCCTAAACCCTAAACCCTAAACCCTAAACCCTAAACCCTAAACCCTAAACCCTAAACCCTAAACCCTAAACCCTAAACCCTAAACCCTAAACCCTAAACCCTAAACCCTAAACCCTAAACCCTAAACCCTAAACCCTAAACCCTAAACCCTAAACCCTAAACCCTAAACCCTAAACCCTAAACCCTAAACCCTAAACCCTAAACCCTAAACCCTAAACCCTAAACCCTAAACCCTAAACCCTAAACCCTAAACCCTAAACCCTAAACCCTAAACCCTAAACCCTAAACCCTAAACCCTAAACCCTAAACCCTAAACCCTAAACCCTAAACCCTAAACCCTAAACCCTAAACCCTAAACCCTAAACCCTAAACCCTAAACCCTAAACCCTAAACCCTAAACCCTAAACCCTAAACCCTAAACCCTAAACCCTAAACCCTAAACCCTAAACCCTAAACCCTAAACCCTAAACCCTAAACCCTAAACCCTAAACCCTAAACCCTAAACCCTAAACCCTAAACCCTAAACCCTAAACCCTAAACCCTAAACCCTAAACCCTAAACCCTAAACCCTAAACCCTAAACCCTAAACCCTAAACCCTAAACCCTAAACCCTAAACCCTAAACCCTAAACCCTAAACCCTAAACCCTAAACCCTAAACCCTAAACCCTAAACCCTAAACCCTAAACCCTAAACCCTAAACCCTAAACCCTAAACCCTAAACCCTAAACCCTAAACCCTAAACCCTAAACCCTAAACCCTAAACCCTAAACCCTAAACCCTAAACCCTAAACCCTAAACCCTAAACCCTAAACCCTAAACCCTAAACCCTAAACCCTAAACCCTAAACCCTAAACCCTAAACCCTAAACCCTAAACCCTAAACCCTAAACCCTAAACCCTAAACCCTAAACCCTAAACCCTAAACCCTAAACCCTAAACCCTAAACCCTAAACCCTAAACCCTAAACCCTAAACCCTAAACCCTAAACCCTAAACCCTAAACCCTAAACCCTAAACCCTAAACCCTAAACCCTAAACCCTAAACCCTAAACCCTAAACCCTAAACCCTAAACCCTAAACCCTAAACCCTAAACCCTAAACCCTAAACCCTAAACCCTAAACCCTAAACCCTAAACCCTAAACCCTAAACCCTAAACCCTAAACCCTAAACCCTAAACCCTAAACCCTAAACCCTAAACCCTAAACCCTAAACCCTAAACCCTAAACCCTAAACCCTAAACCCTAAACCCTAAACCCTAAACCCTAAACCCTAAACCCTAAACCCTAAACCCTAAACCCTAAACCCTAAACCCTAAACCCTAAACCCTAAACCCTAAACCCTAAACCCTAAACCCTAAACCCTAAACCCTAAACCCTAAACCCTAAACCCTAAACCCTAAACCCTAAACCCTAAACCCTAAACCCTAAACCCTAAACCCTAAACCCTAAACCCTAAACCCTAAACCCTAAACCCTAAACCCTAAACCCTAAACCCTAAACCCTAAACCCTAAACCCTAAACCCTAAACCCTAAACCCTAAACCCTAAACCCTAAACCCTAAACCCTAAACCCTAAACCCTAAACCCTAAACCCTAAACCCTAAACCCTAAACCCTAAACCCTAAACCCTAAACCCTAAACCCTAAACCCTAAACCCTAAACCCTAAACCCTAAACCCTAAACCCTAAACCCTAAACCCTAAACCCTAAACCCTAAACCCTAAACCCTAAACCCTAAACCCTAAACCCTAAACCCTAAACCCTAAACCCTAAACCCTAAACCCTAAACCCTAAACCCTAAACCCTAAACCCTAAACCCTAAACCCTAAACCCTAAACCCTAAACCCTAAACCCTAAACCCTAAACCCTAAACCCTAAACCCTAAACCCTAAACCCTAAACCCTAAACCCTAAACCCTAAACCCTAAACCCTAAACCCTAAACCCTAAACCCTAAACCCTAAACCCTAAACCCTAAACCCTAAACCCTAAACCCTAAACCCTAAACCCTAAACCCTAAACCCTAAACCCTAAACCCTAAACCCTAAACCCTAAACCCTAAACCCTAAACCCTAAACCCTAAACCCTAAACCCTAAACCCTAAACCCTAAACCCTAAACCCTAAACCCTAAACCCTAAACCCTAAACCCTAAACCCTAAACCCTAAACCCTAAACCCTAAACCCTAAACCCTAAACCCTAAACCCTAAACCCTAAACCCTAAACCCTAAACCCTAAACCCTAAACCCTAAACCCTAAACCCTAAACCCTAAACCCTAAACCCTAAACCCTAAACCCTAAACCCTAAACCCTAAACCCTAAACCCTAAACCCTAAACCCTAAACCCTAAACCCTAAACCCTAAACCCTAAACCCTAAACCCTAAACCCTAAACCCTAAACCCTAAACCCTAAACCCTAAACCCTAAACCCTAAACCCTAAACCCTAAACCCTAAACCCTAAACCCTAAACCCTAAACCCTAAACCCTAAACCCTAAACCCTAAACCCTAAACCCTAAACCCTAAACCCTAAACCCTAAACCCTAAACCCTAAACCCTAAACCCTAAACCCTAAACCCTAAACCCTAAACCCTAAACCCTAAACCCTAAACCCTAAACCCTAAACCCTAAACCCTAAACCCTAAACCCTAAACCCTAAACCCTAAACCCTAAACCCTAAACCCTAAACCCTAAACCCTAAACCCTAAACCCTAAACCCTAAACCCTAAACCCTAAACCCTAAACCCTAAACCCTAAACCCTAAACCCTAAACCCTAAACCCTAAACCCTAAACCCTAAACCCTAAACCCTAAACCCTAAACCCTAAACCCTAAACCCTAAACCCTAAACCCTAAACCCTAAACCCTAAACCCTAAACCCTAAACCCTAAACCCTAAACCCTAAACCCTAAACCCTAAACCCTAAACCCTAAACCCTAAACCCTAAACCCTAAACCCTAAACCCTAAACCCTAAACCCTAAACCCTAAACCCTAAACCCTAAACCCTAAACCCTAAACCCTAAACCCTAAACCCTAAACCCTAAACCCTAAACCCTAAACCCTAAACCCTAAACCCTAAACCCTAAACCCTAAACCCTAAACCCTAAACCCTAAACCCTAAACCCTAAACCCTAAACCCTAAACCCTAAACCCTAAACCCTAAACCCTAAACCCTAAACCCTAAACCCTAAACCCTAAACCCTAAACCCTAAACCCTAAACCCTAAACCCTAAACCCTAAACCCTAAACCCTAAACCCTAAACCCTAAACCCTAAACCCTAAACCCTAAACCCTAAACCCTAAACCCTAAACCCTAAACCCTAAACCCTAAACCCTAAACCCTAAACCCTAAACCCTAAACCCTAAACCCTAAACCCTAAACCCTAAACCCTAAACCCTAAACCCTAAACCCTAAACCCTAAACCCTAAACCCTAAACCCTAAACCCTAAACCCTAAACCCTAAACCCTAAACCCTAAACCCTAAACCCTAAACCCTAAACCCTAAACCCTAAACCCTAAACCCTAAACCCTAAACCCTAAACCCTAAACCCTAAACCCTAAACCCTAAACCCTAAACCCTAAACCCTAAACCCTAAACCCTAAACCCTAAACCCTAAACCCTAAACCCTAAACCCTAAACCCTAAACCCTAAACCCTAAACCCTAAACCCTAAACCCTAAACCCTAAACCCTAAACCCTAAACCCTAAACCCTAAACCCTAAACCCTAAACCCTAAACCCTAAACCCTAAACCCTAAACCCTAAACCCTAAACCCTAAACCCTAAACCCTAAACCCTAAACCCTAAACCCTAAACCCTAAACCCTAAACCCTAAACCCTAAACCCTAAACCCTAAACCCTAAACCCTAAACCCTAAACCCTAAACCCTAAACCCTAAACCCTAAACCCTAAACCCTAAACCCTAAACCCTAAACCCTAAACCCTAAACCCTAAACCCTAAACCCTAAACCCTAAACCCTAAACCCTAAACCCTAAACCCTAAACCCTAAACCCTAAACCCTAAACCCTAAACCCTAAACCCTAAACCCTAAACCCTAAACCCTAAACCCTAAACCCTAAACCCTAAACCCTAAACCCTAAACCCTAAACCCTAAACCCTAAACCCTAAACCCTAAACCCTAAACCCTAAACCCTAAACCCTAAACCCTAAACCCTAAACCCTAAACCCT